>NC_052618.1:29955711-30255711 GCF_016545825.1 Eucalyptus grandis | reverse complement strand
CAGTCCAGATGCCACTCCTTTGATCACCCTAAATCTTTGCCTCCAATTTAGGGTGACCGTTGGTTGGTTATAAAGGTACCTGTCGAGGCTCCCGTTGGGCATGAATTCGTAAACCAAGAGCAACTCCCCTTTCCGACGGCAGTAACCAAGGAGCAACACTATGTTGCGATGACGTAGCCGACCGATGCTGATGATCTCCGCTACGAATTCTCTCGTACCCTGTCTCGATTCATGTGAGACCCTCTTCACTGCGACCTCTATGTTTGATGTGGGTAAGATTCCTCTATAGACCCGACCGAACCCACCAGTCCCTAATAGCTCTTGCTCCCGAAATCCTTTTGTCGCAATAGAAAGGTCTTTGTACTTGAACCGGTGCGGGCCGTAGTCCCTCTCCCAATTTTCGAGCACCTCGGCAAATTTCCGTTTCCTTCTCATCACGTAAACCACGCTCGAGATCAGGATTGATATGAGGAAAAGAACCACCCATGGTAGCCCAATAGTCAGTACCTTCAACGTATCCTTTTTACCGACCTGAGGAAGCTTAGGAAGTTGGGACAGGGCAAGTTCCTGAGCCTTTGCATTTACCCCGAAGCTCCAACCCAGAACATAGTAAGAAGTTTGGACTGAATGTCCGGTCGATGACGAGAAGCCAACATACATGTTCTCGTTGATAACTGACGCGAGATTCCATGTAAGAGACAGAAGGGGAGTGTTTGGCTTTTGCACTTTGATCGGAGCCAATGTGACATCGACCCGCTTTTCAGTTCCATTATAGTCCACCCAAACTTGCATTTCTTCACCACTGATTAGAGTCAAGTTCTTGAACTCACCACCATCTGCATAATACCCTGCCGGAGTTGAGTTTGCTGATGTCAACCGGTTCAAGTCGATTCCGATATGATTGTCGTTGATGTCATTAAACTCGCTGCTCTGGGTCGTGTCAAATTCCACCCCGAACACATGATTGGTGGCGTTGCCGTAGTCAGTTTCGTTGAAAATGCCAAGGTATTGGCTAGGCAGGGACCCGGGGAAGCCTATCTGGGGCGCGACCGTGAAAACGATCCCGGGGCCGCTCAGAGTCTTAATATGAGGTCGGATCGCAAAGATGAACGTGGTGGAGAAGGAGAAGACGGAGCCGTTCGGCGAGTTCTTGAACTGGACTGGCTCGGGATGGAAGGCGTGGCCCACTTCCGTTAATACGTCGTAGCCCATAGTCAGGAGGCCATCGGGGGTGACCCAGGCCATCCCATCGAGGCTCATCTCTCCCATTGTGAAACCGGGGTACACGAAACTGGTCACTTGAGCGTTAGCCGAAACGGCTAGCAGAGAAACCAGAACAAGAATCTTGAAGAACATAGCTCAAATTCAAAGTCTGCTGCAATTGACTTACAAAGGATACTATATATATATATATCCAAATGTCTCAACTCAATTTATCCAAAATGCAACTACCAAAAGCTCCCTGCCAATAGCACTCTCGTCTTCTTTGTCACTAGCTAAAGAACCTAAAAAGATTAGAATGAAATGGGTGAGCAATATCTCTTCTAAACATAACAAGCACCTACTATACATATTTGCACAACCATTGAAACTCATCAAATTCGAATTCATAGTATAGCATATGCATGAGATCAAATACAAGTTTTATCTTTTCAACAAAGCTTTATACATATTAGAAATACTTCGTCAGTAATTTCAAAGCAAATATCAATGGTTAGAGATTGATTAATCTCATCAATTCACGTATTAATAGTCTATTCTATTAATCAATCTCAAATCAAACATCAGTAGTCTATTCCATCAATTCATCTCATCCAGGCACATGTCAATGGTCTGTTCCAATATTCAATCTATTGCACTATATCAAACAATAATCATAATACAATGCTTAGTAACAAGGCGACCGAGTTTCCTCCTTGACAAGTTCTCCATTCATTATCAACCAGTGGCTGAGCCATAAGGATATCCTAAAAACTAATATGCATACCCGAAAACCCGTCACTGTGATAGTGTGTACCAAGCCATCATCTTCCAATACTAGAAATCCAATTTAGATTCAATCACATAACGAGAGTACAATTTTACAAATCAAAACATTTATCTTTCTACAAATCAATTCTTTTCGGAAACAATCTAGAATTGGTATCATAAATCATTTTCACAATACCAAACATATACCCTTTTATAACAGATTACCTTTCATAAATCAGATTAACAAATCAATACATATAACCTTTTTGCAATCCATTTATAAAGCATTTCTCAAACAATTTCACAATAATCATCTCATAAATGGTTTCCAAAATGCTTTCAATACCATTTCAAATAATAAAAATGGTAGTAAATGCCTGATCAATATTTTATACATTGAATATGCTATAAACATCACTTTTCCCTTTTAGGCAATTTTTTTTTTGGCACACAATATGTCTAATTCTTTTCATTTTCAAAGTTTAGAAATTCAAAGAAGAGATGGTATCCTTACTTAGAAATACCCAAAACCAAATAATTAGCTATATGAGCCGAAAATCTCATAATCCTATTAATTAAACGAGAATTGGAGTCAAAACCATGTGAAACACTTCTTTAACCATACTTGATTCAGAGTCAAAATGCTCACTATGGGTCGATGAGAGACCTCAAGAATGACCAATTATGGCAAAAAAACCACTAGTGCAAAGAACAATCACTTGCATGACAAACTTTTCATGCCATATCTCTTTACCGAACTCCAATTCAAGCGCACTTATTGTCAAAAGAAAGCCCTTTTAAAGTATTTAAAGATCTTCAGTTTGGCCGGCCAAATTGTAGATGGCAACTGGTGAGATACAGCATTGAAAGCTGCTGGTCGAGTTACCGTTCAGCATGTGCACCCATTTTCAAAAGTTCATTTTGGGCAAACCATAAGCTCAAATTGAGTTATGTAAAATTATATAGCTCCATAACACCCTAGACTATCAATACCCCAGAAATTTTCAACTTTACAACTTCTAAATCAGACTTTGCAGTTCCAATTTGACATAATTTTGAATTTGTACCATAATTCCAAAAACTATTCCGATTATAAAATGAAAGGCTTGAATCCTTACCAAGAATTGTGAATAGAAGTAAATTCCGCTTTGCAAGACCCCCATAGCATGTAGTGCAAAACCTTCTTCCTTTCTTTCTTCCTTTTCTTTTATTTCTCTCTTTCAAGCTTGCCCTCTTCCCATTACAACAGCAGAGTCCGCTTTTCTTCTTTCTTTGTTGATTAGTCAATATTTTTTATTTCCCTAGACTTTGACCGAGTCCAACTCCACACATTTGCATATACAATTACAAGCGCTATAAAAATCAGAAGATTCGTTATCTTACAACGTCTAAAGAATGGTGCAAATTTCTCCACGTGAGGGTAGGACAGACGCATGGTAATGAAAGACAACGAAAGTCCACAGTTGCGGCCGCGATTTTAGACTGGTCGGTCCATGAAAGTTCGAGGAAGAAGAAGTTCTATTCAAACGTTTTTAGTGCCTTAGCGGTCCATCGTGAATCGCTGCCTCCTTCCAGGTCTACTAGATACGCCCCCACAAAATAATAATAATAATAAATAAATAAAATTGTGCGCATGTAACAAGTAAAAGGGCATGGGCAAATCTTATGGTACGAGAGAAGTTCTATTTATATTTTAAATTTACATTAATTTGGATGAGGTGATTCGAAAGAAAAAACTGGGATTTAGATAATTGTAAGAGAGAGAAGAAAGAAAGGATTTGAAGGGATTATGCAAGGGAGGAAAAAGAAGGAGAAAAACGATTGTGATACGAATAGCCTTTTGTGTATTCATAAATAGATATAGAATAGTCTTACAAGTGATAAAGAAGAATAAATTTATTGAGTGGTACACAAATCTGTTCAAATACCTACGAATCCCTTCATATGATTTTAGAATGCACATGAATTAACCTGATCAATCCTCATCATCTCCCTTGATCCCTCCTAATCATTGACTTCCCTCTCCTTCATCCAAACACAATTATGTTTTTAGAACCTTTTATCTACCCTCCCAATCTCTTCGAACAAGCATGGTTTTAATGTAGATCCACATGCTGCACGTCGTATTTCAAAGATACAACAGTTTCAGTGCTAAATTATCAATGTAAGAATTATTGTGACCTACATGATACTTAATTAATGGTTTAATAAATATTTAAGTGCTAAAATGTATTGGCCATGAAATGTTGCAAATCTTATAAAATGGATGAAAGGTACAATTCTATTGAGAAGTTATCATTCTTCCGAAGAAGTGTGACTCTTATGAAGTTAAAAGGTGTTTTGATGGAAAACACCTATTAATAGCATGTATAAATAGAATATGGTTTTCTCTTCAGCAAGAGAATGGACGTTATATTTTATCCTCCATAAGATAAGATATGTTAAGGAAAAGTATGGATTAAGGGAGAATAATCAGATCTATTTGGTTTTCTGCAACAAATATTTTCAAAGGTATTGCTATGGATAAATGTATGTTTTCATCCCTCTTATTGTGAAAATCATGAAGATCAATAATCCCTGTTTTGAACTTCTACATTAAAGAATTACTTTATTGATAACAATAAATTGACAATTTCTATATCCCATAATTTACAATCTTATTCAAATCAATGGTGTGAGAGAAAAGTATGACAAAATTTTTAAGGGTATTTTGAAGATTTCAAGAGGAGACTAGAACTCTCTCCTACATATACGGCACATGTAACCCTTTATTTTACACATCATACATCAATCACCGTTGATTTAGTAATAGTAATGGATACACATTTTGTAGAAAAAATTCACATCAATTCTGCAATTACTAGTAATCCTAGATAGATAGATGCAAATTTGTTAGACTAGTCCCAAATCATTCCTAGAGATGGAAGCATGTCTCAGTTCTCAAGAAGTAGAATAGGAAGTTAGGGAGATGACCACTAAAAGTATCAAAAGTTGTATATAGTGCTCATTTTAGTACCAAAAGTTTTTTTTTTTTTTAGATCACTTAACTACAATTTAAAAAAAAGATTATTTAAGTGCCAACTCCGATTTGGGTTGCCAGAAATATGATGTAGCCATATTTATTAATTCTTCAGTCCTACGTGGCTTGTCGGTGTACTTAATTAGCATATAACCTCTAAATAACATCATGCATACAGGTTATGAGTCATTATTTGCGTGTCAAAAATTGTATATATGGATCATTTGAGTGCCAATTATTGTTAAAAATGATTACCTAAGTACTAGTTGTTATTGAAAAATGATCACTTCATTATTAGATGTTAAAAAAATGATCATTTTAGTGCAAATTTCAATTAAAAAGTCATTATAGTGCGACGTTGTTTTGGACATCGATGTAGACTAGATTTTTTTTAATGAAAAATGCGTCAAATTATATTAAAATTTTAATTATAAATGTTACGTAATCAATTTGGTTGGAATTTATTGTCGGAAACACTTGAAGTAATCGTTGTTTTCTTTAATTTGGTACTTAAGTGAGTTGGAAAAAACTCTTGGCACTAAAATGAGCACCGTACACAACTTTTGGCACTTCTAATGTCAATTTCCTCTAGACTATGGTAGCTAGCCTCACAAGTGGTCTCGGTGCTTGTTGAGCTTAGGATGCCTCTTTTTCCTCTCTTTTTTTAAGTACAAACGGCTTTCATCTAGAGACATATGTTCTATGTTATATTTCTTAGATAAAATTTAGAAGCCACATAGGATGCCGCGTCCACACGATATCACTATTTAATGGTGACTAAATTACTACATCGTGTTTGCATTTACTTTTTTTTTTTTTTTTTAGAATCTTCAATTTGAACAAACAACATTTAATTTAGAGACTAAAATTGCCAAACACCAAAAGAAAAATTTATATTAGGGAGATTAAACAAATTGAAAAAGTACGGGGATTAGTAGTGTGATATCTTTTTCTTTAGTTTCCTCCATTGATGTTGTTGGAGAAATCCTCGTAAAGAGTTTTGAAGTTGACAAAATGTATCCATCAGTCTAGTCTGAAGGTTTGCAGACTCTGTTAGTTAAAATCTGAAGACTTCCGGACAGCCAGACTCAAGACTCAAAGTCTATCCTCATTGACAGTCTCTGATCCGTTGAAGAAAGGTTATCCCGAACTGGATGTTTTGTTCAGAATTTAACCTTATCATCTGGAGAAGATCTCGTGGCTAGGAGAAGACGTATCAGAATCCTTTGATTGATCAAGATTGATTCAATGACTGAAGATTCGATGATTGTCTAAATATTATTGGAAGGTTTTGCTTATGGAAACCAAGATTCTGATTGTATGGGCGAACAGGATTGATGGGCTATCAACACGTTCCTTTAATAGCTCGAACGATCTTCCTAATTGATTCCGTCCAACGGGTAGATTGGAGGAATTCCTTTGGAAAGTGCCAACGGGTATGATGGCATAAATGAGTATATAAGGAAGACGTTCTTAGTTGTTTAAGAGAGAGTGCGCGATAGAAGAATTCCAAAGTCTGAAGCTCCTATTTGTTTAGATAAATCTCTTGAGCAAATACTTGTATACAAAAGAGAGTCTATATTTGTGAGAGACCTTGAGGAGGTGTGATAGAACATCTACACTGTGGAATCAAGGCAAAACTATGCTGTAACTTCTCTTTTGATCATAGTGAAATCCAGCCGGTGGGCTGTCAGTGCGGAAGAGTGGACCTAGGCTTGGAATAAGCCGAACCACTATAAATCATGTGTTTGATTTTCTCTTCCTTACTATCTCTACCTCGATCGTATTTCAATCTGTTAAGAATTGCTTCCGTATTTGAGAAAAATTGTTTGTGCGCCTATTCACCCCCCCTCTAGGTGTTTATACTAGCAATATCAATTGGTATCGAGCTGTGTACTTACTTTATTTGAAGTGTTTTACTTCATAGTAAAAGATCCATGGCTAGTATGCTAGCACCGGGCTGATGGAAGGGCAAAGCAATACCAGACCACCTTACTTTGATGGAAAGGATTACAACATCTGGAAGAACAAGATGAAAGCTTTCCTACGATCAAAGGATCCTCTGGAATGGGACGTTGTAGAAAAAGGAATTACTCCTACCACTGCATCAGTCTCTGAAAGAGGAAAAGAAACTGAAGAATCCAGTGGAATGTCTCAGGAAGAAATAACCAAGAGACAGACACTCGATGCAAAAGCAATTTATTCCTTATATTGTGCTTTATCACCAACTGAATATAATAGAATATCTTCTTGTGGTACATCAAAAGAAGTTTGGGACAGATTGCATATCACCTATGAAGGAACAGATCGAGTGAAGGAAACAAGAATCAACATTCTTCTCGGTCAATACGAAGCCTTTAGAATGAAACCAGGAGAATCAATATCGACATGTTTAGTCGTTTTTACAGATATTGTAAATGGTCTTGAAAATCAAGGTCAACCAACTTCTGATCCCATGAAGGTAAACAAGCTACTGCGTGGACTCTCCAAGGATTGGAATCACATAAAGACATCGATAAGAGAGACGCAGAGAATTATGCCACTATCTGTTGATGAGCTGATTGGAACTCTTCAGTCCTATGAAGTGGAAATGATCAATGAAGATGAAGATCCAAGAGGTAAGAAATCCATTGTATTAAAATCAAATGATGATTATGATGTTACAGATTCTGAAGAAGATATGGACGATGAGGAGCTTGCTCTCATGATAAGAAGATTCAGAAAACTAAACAGAAAAGGAAGAAGGTTCAACTCAAAGAAACAAGGCTTTCAAAGACAGCAGACCAAGTCTGTTGATGATAAGGAACCAAACAAAGATGTAGTCTGCTTTGAATGCAAGAAAAAGGGACACATCGGACCCAACTTGTCCTCTTTTGAAGAAGAAGAAAGGAAAAGCTGAAAAATTTCGAAAAGCTCTCAAAGCTGAAACCCGGAGTGATACCGAGTGTGAAGAAAGTGATAATGAATATGCCAATCTATGTCCGATGGCACAATCGACTCGGACTGGATCGGACTCGGGATCGACTCGACAAAGGTGAATTTAAGGCAAGTAATTTTAAAATTCCTGTCAAAGTTTCTAAATATATTGAGGAACTATGCTTTAGTCTTAAGACTTCTCTCAAAAGTATTTCCAAACTAAAAAGGAAAACTCAGCTCTAAAACAAAAGGAAAATGTTTTAGCAGAAAGAGTTAAAAGTCTAGACTTGTCTGTTTCCAATCTTAAAGAAAATGAAGAAAATCTTTTAAAAGAAAATGCTTTTTTAAAAATAGACTTATCTAATATATCAAAGAAATTTTCTATGGGATCTGAAAAACTTGAGAAAATTCTTTCAGCACAAAGACCTTACTTCAATAAGTCTGGTCTAGGTATGACAGAAGAAACAATTCCCTTGATTGATTTTCTTAAAGTAAACGAAAGAATTAAGAAAAGGCTTTCGAGTGAGGTTTACAAAAATCACTTCAAGAAAGTCTTTGTAAAACCTGTAGGTAGAAATGCTCTCAGATGTTCTAAGTGCAACAGTCAGGATCACTTTGAAAAAGAGTGTCCTATGGTATGGAAACCTATTAAGAGAGTATGGGCTAATACTGTTTATCTTACTAACACCAAAGGACCCAAGAAAATTTGGGTACCAAAGAAAGCTTGAGACTCTTTGTTAAATGCAGGTCTCCATCAAGAAACAGGTAAAGTGGTATCTTGACAGCGGATGCTCAAGACACATGACAGGAGACTCAAATTGCTTTATAAAGCTTGCTCAAGTAAATGGTGGAAAAGTTTCATTTGGAGGAAACAACAAAGGAAGTATTGTGGGATTTGGAACCGTGAAAATTGGAACTCTCACAATAAGTAATGTTTCCTTAGTGGAAGGACTCAATTACAATCTTCTCAGCATTAGTCAATTGTGTGATACTGGTTTCAAGATCTCCTTTCAAGAAGGAACATGTTCCGGAATCGTAAAGACTCTACTCAATCTTTTAAGGGTCGAAGACATGGAAACATCTATCTTCGGATGTGAAACCAAATGAATCGCAATGTCTTATCTCAATTCAAGACGAAGCAAGCTTATGGCACAAAAAGCTTGGACATGTCAATATGAAGCAATTAGCCAAAATCTCATCAAAGCGACTTGTTCGAGGTCTACCAAAATTGCCATACCAAAAGACTGATTCATGCACTCCATGTATTCTGGGAAAACAGGTAAAAAATTCTTTTAAGCCAATAAATCATGTCTCTACTAATCATGTTCTACAGTTGCTACATATGGATCTCTTTCGGACCAACCAAAACTCGAGTATTGGGGGTAAGAAGTATTGCCTAGTAATTGTTGATGATTACTCCCGTTTTACTTGGGTATATTTCCTTTCAAGTAAGTCCGAAACCTTTTCGTATTTTGAAAATTTTGCTAAAAAGGTTCAAAATGAAAAAGGTTGTGTTATCTCTAGTATAAGAACAGATCATGGAGGTGAATTTGAAAATCAAGATTTTACAAAATTCTGTGATGAATCAACTGTAAGCATATGTTTTCCTCTCCGTATACTCCTCAAAGAAAATGGAGTTGTGGAAAGAAAGAACAGATCTCTTCAAGAAATGGCTAAAACTCTTTTAATTGAAAGTAGAATTTCTTCTCGATTTTGGGCGAAGTCATTTCAAACAGCTTGCTATATCATCAATAGAGTTTTCTTAAGATCTATTCTTCGAAAACCCCTTATGAGTTATTCAAAGAAAAGAAGCCTATTGTTTCATACTTTCATGTATTTGGTTGCAAATGTTTTATATTGAAAATGCAAAAGATCGAGTTGGTAAGTTTGAAGAAAGATCGATGAAGGTATCTTCCTTGGATATTCTATATCAAGCAAAGCTTACAGAGTCTATAACAAGAAGAGCCAGTCTGTAGAGGAGTCAATGAATGTCAAATTTCAAGACTGAATGCATGATGAATCAAGTCAGACTCATCAAGAAGAATCTGAACCTACTTCAGACCCTCCAAAGTCTACAACTCAAGAAGCATCTCAGACTCTTGAAAACCAGCATCAGGTTGTTAGTGAAGATCCAAATAAAGAAAGAGATTATCAACCAGACAAATCAACAAGTAACTGGAAGCATAAGTCCAGTAATCCCAAAGATCTTATAATCGGCGAAATAAATGAAGGAATTCGCACTGATCCAAAAGGCGAGAAGAGTCTAGTGCTTTGTGGCACTCGTTTATGAAATTGAACCAAAGGGCATAGAAGAAGCTTTATCTGATGAAAGCTGGATTGAAGCTATGCAAGAAGAACTCGGATAGTTCAAAGATAAATGATGTTTGGGAATTGACATCCAAACCAAAAGGAAAAACTGTTATTGGAGCCAAATGGGTGTTCGAAACAAAATGAACGAGAAAGGAAAAGTCGTACGAAATAAAGCAAGACTCGTGGCCAAGGGATATACGCAAGAAGAGGGAATAGACTATGATGAGACTTACGCTCCGGTGGCAAGGTTAGAAGCTATTCGACTATTACTTGCGTTTGCTTGTTATAAGAATTTCAGGTTATTCCAAATGGACGTCAAAAGCGCCTTCCTAAATGGATTTATCCATGAGGAAGTTTATGTGGAACAACCGCCGGGGTTTGAAGACCCAAAGAAGCCGGACTCGGTCTTCGACCGAAAAGGCTTTGTATGGTTTAAAGCAAGCACCTCGGGCTTGGTACGACAGTTAAGTAATTTCCTATTACAAAATGGTTTTGTCAAAGGTAAAGTAGATACGACTTTATTTATCAAAAAGGAAAATAAAAGTTTCTTACTTGTTCAAATATATGTGGATGATATTATTTTTGGATCCTCCAATGAAAGTCTCAGGCAAGAAATTTTCAAAGTCTATGCGGATGAGTTTGAAATGAGTATGATGGGAGAATTAACATTCTTTCTTGGTCTTCAAATAAAACAATTGAAGGAAGGAACTTTCATTTTTCAAGAAAAATATGTTAATGATCTTGTCAAAAGGTTTGGACTGGAGAATTGCAAAAAGACCGACATACCAATGTCAAGTTCTTTAAAGATAGACAAAGATGAAGAAGGGAAGAAAGTTGATCAAAAGCTGTACAGGAGCATTATTGGATCACTTCTTTATCTTACTGCCTCTAGACCTGATATTTTGTTGAGTGTTTGCATATGTGCTAGGTTTCAATCAGATCCTAGAGAATCCCATCTCAGTGTTGCCAAACGCATCATAAAATACGTTGCTTCATCATCAAGCATCGGTCTTTGGTATCCTAAGAAGGGAGACTTTAAACTTCGGGATATTCGACGCAGATCTAGCCGGTTGCGAGTTGATAGAAAGAGCACTTCAGGGAACTTGCCGCTTGCTTGGAAGCGAAAGTGTCTTGGTTTTCAAGGAAACAAAGTACCGTGTCTCTTTCAACAACAGAAGCAGAGTATGTAGCTCTTGGAAGCTGCTGTTCACAAATTCTATGGATAAAACAACAGCTAAGAGATTTTGAAATCGAAGACTCATGCACAGAGATTTATTGCGACAACACCAGCGCTATCAACCTCACCAAAAATCCAATTCTCCACTCAAGAGCGAAGCATATAGAAATTCGACATCACTTTATTAGAGATCATGTTCAAATTGGAGATGTTTCAATTCAATTTGTTGACTCAAAGAATCAGTTGGCTGATGTACTCACGAAGCCTTTAGAGAAAAATCAATTTGAGTCTATACGGACCAGGACTCAATATTTTGAGGTATGAGGATATCAAAGTCTAAAGACTTTCGACTCGAGCTTACAAGACTTTATCAACAGTCTTGTCTCGACCTTCGACGTAAGTCTTTCTCTCTCCAATCTTATCTTGAAAAGGTACGATCTTCGAGACTTGTTTAAATTGTTGCTATATTTAATTGACGTAAATATTGCATCGATTCATTTTCAAAAGGGAAGTTATTTTGAAATAGCTATTTTTTGCGGATAAAGACAGTTATTTTGAAAAGGCATATTTTTATTTCCTTTGTGACGGTTCGTTTATCCTTCTTTTTAACCGAACGAGCACCGTCGATTTCTCTTCACTTTTCTACTCACTTTTCTCTCAAAAAACCTAGAAAGCATCGATTCTCCATTCCCGTTTGTCTTCTTCGCTAAATCTTCAAAAAGTTGTCATCTTTTCTAGGAAAATCAAGCAAAGGAATCTTCCAAACATTGTTAAAGATGTCATCTTCGCGAAAGTCCTCAAGAATCGCAAGCAGGGGACCACAGAGAATGAGTGAGGGGCCTACGCACTTCGATCTTACCAAGATGAAGTTACTCCCATCAGCAACCGAGCCCACAACATTCTCGGCAGCGTCATTCTCCACCATCTAGTCCTCAAGGCGTTATTGATCGGCATCGGGAAGAAATCATCGAGGATGCGGACCCGTAAGAGTTCAAAAGCCCGCTTTTATTTACAAGCTATATCGTGCTTTAAAAGGAATTCGTACTCCTTTGAACTATGTTGATAGTTTTGTTAAAGAAAAAGGATATAGGAATCAGTATATTTTTCTGCGAAAAATGGAAAGTTTGGGAATCGCTCGTAAAGGGGTGGGCCGAGGAAACCCTTGCGAATATCCCAAGTGATCCTCGTGGACTGGGGGCCAAATCCTGTAGATGGGAATGATGATGACAATCTGTTCAGTCTATTTCAATCGAAAATGGGTATTGCGGCTGAAATTCAAGGAAAAAGGGAGATTTGTTCGATCAAAGGAACAAAAAGATCCGTACTCGAAATTGTTGAAGCGTGGGGTAATAAACCCTAGAAGTGTGGACTTTGATTTTTCGGATCTTTGTGAAAGTGAACTTAAGGGAAAAGTTCAGTATTCTACAACTTGAAAAGTTCTCGCTCGACTCAACAGAGGCTTATCTGAATTGATTGCATATTTCTATTCGAATCTTAGTTTTTAGATGCGAATAGATTCTCCTTCAGTGTTAAAGAACAAGATTATGTTGTGGATATGAATATGCTGGCAGACGTGTTAGAAGTTGAAAGAGGCAGATATCAACCGATTAAAGTTTCCATTGCTCGGGCCACACTTGAACTGGTGAAGGACAGGAGAACAGAAGAGAAGATCACCTACTCAAGGATGAATGCATTCAACATCTTGCTTCACAAGACTGTGATTAATTGCCTTCGGCCAAAATCAACTTCCAAAACCGATGTTTCAAGCTCGAGGCAAAGTTGATGTATGCCATCCTCTCGTGGAAAGAAGTTTTCTCTCCTCATACTGTCATGTTTCACATGTATAGAGCAGTGATGAAGGACAGAGGTCAACTCCCTTACCCAAGCCTTGTTACGAAGTTATTCAGACATCTGAATATTCAGCCTCCGCAAATCTTTTGTGTTCGATCATGCGATCATATGGTGGTAGAACTGAAAATGGTGACCAAAATGCGTTTGAAGGAACTGAGCAAGGAATTGGAGAAATTCAAGGAGAAGACTCCTGCCAAGTCTCATCAACTCTCTTCTGCTGCTAAGAGAAAAGGGAAGGAGCCCATGGTTGCTCCATCAAAGAAAAGAAGAGCTCTCCTCGTTGAGGATGAAGATGATGACGATGACATCACCATCTCTGCAATGGCTTTGAAGAACTTAAGTCGTCCTATTCCACAGAAAGAATCGGAACAAAAGACGAAAGAAGCAGAGGAGAAAGAAGAAGAAGAAAGAGAAGCAAAGGAGAAGGAAGAAGAAGAAAGAGAAACAGAGCAAGAAGTAGAGCAAGAAAGATCTGAAGAAGAAAGAAGAGAAGTAGAACCTGAGGAAATCTCTTCTCCACCCGTAGGCATGAAAACAGGGGAGTTCGGGAGAAAGGAGTGACATCTTCATTTCCGAGATGAAAGTGAAGGAGTCGATCGTTCGCCCGACCCAGAAGATGTTTATGCATCTCAATTTCCAGAGGAAGGTCATGAAGCTTCATTGCCCAACCTGCGAGATTATGCGATCCACCATCGTGCCGCTTTTACTCCATCGAACGAGCGAAGCAAGTACTCGGACCGATAATGGAGCAGATTTTCGCGAGAATCATGGATATTCTCTTGGAGATGAAAGGTCGATTTATGCCTTGGGATGCGAAATTCAAAGCTTGAAGAATGAAGGTCAAGCTTCTTCCCGTTCATTAAATGAAAAGATGCAAGCCCTCTCTATTCGAATCGACCAATGCCAAGAGTGAGGAGGTTGTCCAACTGAAGGAAGACTTTAAGAGGCTGGAAGGCATTGTTCAATCTATGGAAGATTTCTAGCTTGTCCGCGTTCCCAAGCAATATTGATTTCATCTCATCCTTTTTAAATGATGACAAAAAGGGGGAGAGATGGATGATTTGAAAACTTTCAATCTTTTTAACCGTTTGTTGGATTGTGTTTAACTGTCTGTTTGTTTTTGACAGACTTTGACTTTGTTTTGTGTCTGGATAAGAACTGCCTAGACTTGGATTTGACTGCTTCTATTTATCAATATTGATATCTTATGAATGGCTTAATCATATATTGGACTAACCTATTTTCTGTGGTTGCAGATTCTAGTGTTATTCTATTAGCCATTTATTTCCATAAGATATGCATATGTGTTTGAGAAATGTTTTGCAGGTCAAAGTTATCCAAATCTGTAGGAAGGTTTTGTCACCATCAAAAAGGGGGAGATTGTTGGAGAAATCCTCGTAAAGAGTTTTGAAGTTGACAAAATGTATCCATTAGTCTAGTCTGAAGGTCTGCAGACTCTGTTAGTTAAAGTCTGAAGACTTCCGGACAGCCAAACTCAAGACTCAAAGGCTGCGTTTGGTCGTCCGGATTTCTAAACAGGATAGGACTGGATAGGATAGGATAAGAAATCCATGGATTTCTTCATATCCCATCAACTGTTTGGTAAACTACGGATTTAAAGTCGGATATCCTCATATCCTATCCAATCTACCGTTTGGTGAACTACAGATTTAAAGTCGGATATCATCATATCTTATCTAATCTATCGTTTGGTGAACATTAGGCAAGTACAAATTTGCAGCTTTAATATTTACAAAATCATCCAAAACAATATATCTTTTTCAAATTAACAGATTTTCATCGAATTTCATGATTACGCATCGTAATAATCTTTTCGTTCCTTTGAATTAATCTTTTGGATACCCCTTCAACATCAAACGTTTTTAGAATAACCTCAATTTTAATATATTCTTTACCCAAACAATAATTAACTTTACCCAATATATATATATTCACTTTGAAACATGAATTCTTTTTCTCTCTTACAAGTTTTCATTCGTTTCCATTTTGTTGTAGGTCCAGTACCAAATTAAACAAATGCCCAATTAGAACAAAGCATAAAGTCCAAAGTTCATTTTTTTTTCCAGCAGTATATGCGAACTATCTTGACTTAAGGCTTCTTTTAAGTTCATGGCTAGGTTTTTTGCCAAAGAGACAGAGAAACTATTTATGAAAATAAAAGACAGAGGTAAAGAAACATGGTAGAAAATTTAATGATGGAAGATAACGTGGTAGAAAAATTTAATGATAGAGACAGCATAGTGCTTCAAATTTAAAATGATAAAGTCATAATTCAAACATTATGTAGGAAATATATGTCTCAATATGACAAATCAGCACCATATTACACATGTCTAATAGAAATGGGAAAAAAAAAACATCTTATAACGCAAGTCTTGCAACAATGGAAAACAAATGATTTTTTTAAATAATATAAAATCATACAACTCCTCCATGTCCTCGACTTGCATTCCACTCATTAAACATTTGTACTGCCAAATTTTGCCTCCATGTTGCCCAATGATCCGACGGCTCGACAACATCAATTGTTTCCACATCTTCAATAGTGGTAGCAACTTCATCTAACGTGCCTCGATTGGATCAATAGCCATTTCTCTTCTTATCAAGTTGTGCAGAAGGCAACAAGCTATGATTATTCGACCTTGCGTTCTAATTGGATAAAAAGATGGACTCCTAAGAATAGCCCACCGTAACTTAAGTAGACCAAAGCATCTTTCTATGACATTTCTAGCTTGAGAATGCTTCAAGTTGAAGTACTCCTCGGGTGAATTTGGTGTATGACCTTCTGTCCACTCGATAGATGGTATCGAGTACCTCTATAAGGAGCAAGAAAGCCCTCCCCATTTGTGTATCCAGCATCTACAAGATAATAATTACCTAATAACAAATGATGATATTATTAATTGTCTTAGAACCTGTAAAACCTACAATACATAGAATGCAATATATTGATAAAGGCTTATCTTACCAACGGGGATCTTTAAACCATTGGGTTTAACTATAGCATCTCGAAGCACTCTAGAATTTGCTGCTGAGCCTTCCCATCCAGGTAAAACATAAACGAATCTCATATCACGTGAGCAAACTCCTAATACATTGGATGTAATCTCACCCTTTCTATTTCGGTACCTTGGTTTATCAACCTCTGGAACAGGTACCCTTATATATGTGCCATCTAATGCTCCTAAGCAACCCTACAAACATAAAATTAATAAAATAACATTCTCTTTAAAGTATTAAATTAGTCCATGAAATAGCATAACAAACATACCTTAAACCACTTCCATCTCTCGTCGGCATATTCCTCTAGAACCGGTTCAGGTGAGACAAGAAGCACACTATGCATTCTTATCACTGCATTTAAAACTAAGTTAAAATACCTACTTATTGTCTCCCCAGACCTCATAAATCTGAACTTGATGACTCGATTTTTCACGTGATGGGCAAGTATATGTAGAAACATGGCCATTTGTTCTTCTATAGTTACAAGTCCATCTTCTTTTAACCCACCAATTGTACGTGCCAACTCGCATAGTAGAGTAAATGTACGTCTATCCATCCTAAATTGTTCCACACAATTCAAGTCATTGCTCTTAATAAGGCGGTCAAGGTGATCTAAACGAGCTTGGATTCTAATAAATGTCCGATCCTTCAATATATGCTTGCAGTAGTGCCTTTCAGCAGCAGTGGACACTACTAGCATATACATCATACACAAAAGCAACATTTAGCGGCTCATCTCCTCTAATATAAGAATGGTGAAAATTTCATCTCTATCATTGTGATCCATTTCTAATGAGAAAAAAAAATAACATTAGACAAGTACAAATTAATAGGTTAGATAATAGAAAAAATATATAAAATAATATCTTTTTTCAAATCAATAAATTTCAAGGAGGTTCTCCTTCCTCCTTGTAGTAAGGGGAAAATCCTTGATCTCGTGGATTTGCTTCAGCTGTTTTTCAAAGCCAAACTTCCAAGCATACCTAGCGAACATTTGGGTATATAATTCGTGCATTCTCACCACTCCCAAATCACTCCCACAGCAATTGTTTCATGGTATACTAGATAGAGACTTCGAGCATTGAAATATGCTAGACTAGGTTTTTGATCTATTAAGAAATATTCTAAGCTTCTTCTGTTTTGGGTATTTGCCCCTTTCCTAACTAGATTTCCCCCGATCAAGTTAATGGTATCGTGAAAACAATCTCTAGAATGAAGATAGGTGTGATGTTCTCAGTTTACCAAGCGCTGCACAAGCTATTTCACAGCCAAGAATCTATTAACTTGCGACATGTGCATATTGTTATTTGCAGAATTTGCATTAGACATCACTTCCCTAAAATTTATGAAGTGAAAATTGAGAGCACAAACACGAAAAATATCCTAGTGCAGAGAGATTTTTTGCATATCTTTACATGGTTGGTGTCTACATGGGCACATCTTGCTTTAGAAGCACCTAAAAATCTCATGCGCGGTCATCATGGGAAAGGCGTTGGGGGAGGGAGGGGGGTTGGAGAAGGGAGAGAAAAAGCACCGGCAAAACAGGAACAATTGCAAATCTTTTTAGTCAGCCACCATAGGAACATTGTTGATTCTCCACAATTACTTAATTATCTCAGAGAGAGAGAGAGAGAGAGAGAGAGAGAGAGAGAGAGAGAGAGAGAGAGAGAGAGAGAGAGATGCAGTAGCCTTGGAAATCTGGGTATTGAAGAACAAAACCAA
The DNA here is from genome assembly GCF_016545825.1 of Eucalyptus grandis. Lineage (NCBI taxonomy): Eukaryota > Viridiplantae > Streptophyta > Magnoliopsida > Myrtales > Myrtaceae > Eucalyptus > Eucalyptus grandis. The sequence continues at coordinate 30,237,721 of NC_052618.1, read as the reverse complement.
GAACGAACAATTCGCGTTGAAGATATCTAATATTTTGCACAAAAACAGAAAAGGCCTTTATAAATCTACATATTCAAAACTACCAAGAAGACGATCTCCAATCAAGCAACAAAAAAACCTAGAACTAAAATTCTGACCTACGTAAGCTGAAACATAGATGAAACAGGAAAACAATCCACAACTACTTTAGAAATCAACGTTAGAGAGAGAGAATGATTATTTACCTTTGAAAATTCGTCGCTTTCATAAAATTTCGATGAGAATCGAGAGCGAGGAGAAGGCTTCAACGTCGATACTTTGGAAACAGAGAGTTGTCTGTGGGTGAACGACGGAAAAGAAAAAAAAAGCGTAGGGTTTTATGTTTCGGATAAAAGAAATCCTATCCGACCTTATCCCACCCCCCCCTCGGATTTTTTTATCCGGTCTATATCCCTTCTATATCCGACCTTATCCTATCCTAGACAGCTTCCAAACACGGGATAGGATAAAACATATCCTATCCTGGTTTTTATCCGGTCGACCAAACGCAGCCAAAGTCTATCCTCATTGACAGTCTCTGATCCGTTGAAGAAAGGTTATCCCGAACTGGATGTTTTGTTCAGGATTTAACCTTATCATCTGGAGAAGATCTCGTGGCTAGGAGAAGACGTATCAGAATCCTTTGATTGATCAAGATTGATTCAATGACTGAAGATTCGATGATTGTCTAAATATTATTGGAAGGTTTTGCTTATGGAAACCAAGATCCTGATTGTATGGGCGAACATGATTGATGGGCTATCAACACGTTCCTTTAATAGCTCGAACGATCTTCCTAATTGATTCCGTCCAACGGGTAGATTGGAGGAATTCCTTTGGAAAGTGCCAACGGGTATGATGGCATAAATGAGTATATAAGGAAGACGCTCTTAGTTGTTTAAGATAGAGTGCGCGATAGAAGAATTCCAAAGTCTGAAGCTCCTATTTGTTTAGATAAATCTCTTGAGCGAATACTTGTATACAAAAGAGAGTCTATATTTGTGAGAGACCTTGAGGAGGTGTGATAGAACATCTACACTGTGGAATCAAGGCAAAACTGTGCTGTAACTTCTCTTTTGATCATAGTGAAATCCAGCCGGTGGGCTGTCAGTGCGGAAGAGTGGACGTAGGCATGGAATAAGCCGAACCACTATAAATCCTGTGTTTGATTTTCTCTTCCTTACTATCTCTACCTCGATCGTATTTCAATCTGTTAAGAATTGCTTCCGTATTTGAGAAAAATTGTTTGTGCGCCTATTCACCCCCCCTCTAGGTGTTTATACTAGCAATATCAGATGTAATTGAGGTATGTGTATGTTATAAAATTTACATTTAGACTTTGTTAATTTTGTGAAAAAGAATGATTTAAAAAAGATTTTCCTAAAAGTGATTGTTTGCATTGTTAAGAATAAAAGCTAATAAAAAGTATTTTCAAGATCAATAATAATTTATATATAGATCTTTTTGTGAACGATGAAAATTTTGTTTGTTTTTTTTAAGCGATATAAATAATCATTTTGGGGAAAATATTTTTCAAATCATTCACTGTTTGCAAAACGAATGCATCTTAAGTTCTTTCATGAGTCCCATTGGATGCCATGGCTTGTTTTTTGAAATTTGTGGTGAACACATCTTAGTTTTTGGTACTTGTACGAGAAGATCATCACCCACGTTACCAAATAAATTCTAAATGAACAAAGAATATCAATAGTGCTTGAGGTTTTGGAACCTAACGTCAACCATCCTTATCTGGTTCAAGAGCTATTAGTCGCATCTACCAAACCTGTGAGGTATTTGCTCTCCAAGGCTTATTGTTAGAATAATATAAAATTAATTGTTGAAGATTTGAGCACATGGAATTTGTTGTTAGTATCAATTAAAGAGCCTTGATTTATGGTGGGTGTCAAAAAGGAGAAGAAAACAAATCGGTAAAGCATAATTTATGGTAGGCGCTTGGAGAAGGTTAAAGACCAAAATGGTATAAGCATTTAATGAGGAGAGCCACTCGAGCAAGAAAACAAAGAATGCAAACAAAGTCTTTGAAGAAATTCACCATGGATTGCTACACTTGTCTTCATGCATTTATTGTTTGTGCATTTTTTTTTTGATTCGTTGACTTTTGTTGTTTCATTTTAATGTCTTCAGAAGGAGTGTCAAAGACTTTATGTGTGTGTTAAGTTTGAGTGTTCTGCTATTAGAGAGAGATAGAGGGTGAGCATTGTACATTGATTGAAGCCAGTAGAAAAGTATTCTAAGAACAATCTATGCCTCCAACTTGTGCTTCGTTCTGAATTTCCAAAATCACCATTAATTTTTTGATTCCAACATTTGGTATCAGAGTCATAAATGACATCTACCAGTTCCGTTTAATTGCAACTTCCAAAGTTAAATGGAAAGAATTTCAACAATTAATCCATCTAGATGAAGGTTCACTTGAAATCATAAGATTTGTGAAATCTAGTTGAAAATAGCTACACCGAAGTGGCTGGTGTTAAAGCATCTAAAGCTTTGTGAAAGAAGGAGAAAGATGCTTTGGTGGAGTCCCAGAAGAAAGATCAAAAAGCATTGTATGCCATCTTTCAAGCCATGGAGAAAATGATATTTGGAAAAAAGAAAATATCTAATGTGGAGAATGTGAAAGAAGCGTGAGATATTTTGCAAAAATCCTACAAAGGTGATGATCATGTCTGATGAGTGTGGCTTCAAACACTTCGAGGTGATTTTGAGTCTTTATGCATGAATGACTCTGAATCAATTTTTGTATATTTTAATCATGTGCAAACCATCATTAACCAATTGAGGGTTAATGATGAAAAATTCCCAGATATACGAGTTGTATAAAAAATATTGAGGTCTTTGATTGGAAGATTTGACTACACTATTGTAGCAATTAAGCAAGGGCAAGATGTGTCAACCCTAACATTTGAGCAGTTGATGGGTTCATTGTGCTTGCATGAGCAAAAAATAAAACAAAAGTCCATTGGTTTGAATCCCGAGAAAGCATTACAGGATCAGGTCACTCCATCAAGTTGAGAAGGCTATCAAGGCAATCAAGGCAATCAAGGCTATAGAGCAAGTTAAGGTAGATGTGGAAATTCAAATTTCAGTAGAAAATATAAAACACGTGACAAATCAAATGTCAAGTGTTTTAAGTGCAATAAATTCAGACATTACAAATTCAAATGCCAAGCAAAGGTGACTTATGAGCGGGTGGAACACACATTCCACCGATGCTGAAGAATATATGGTACTAGCATGTAACAAGAATGACCCAAGTACCATAGACACCGACATATGGTTCTCGGATAGTGGTTGCAGCAACCATATGTCTGGCCAAAAGGAGTTATTCTCATAGTTGGAAGAGACGAAATTCCCGTGATGAGCAAAGGTAACATTAATATCAAGTCAAAAGATGGTACTAATATTACTATTGTAGATATTTACTTTGTGCTGGGACTTTTTAGAATTTGCCAAGTGTCGAACGACTTTTGAAAAAGGCCACAAGGTTCATATTGAAAATGGAGTTTGCACCATCAAAGGTGTATAGAGCAAGTTGATCATGATAGTAAAAATGACGAAGAACATCATGTTTCCCCTGACTCTTCAAATGAAGAATCTTGAGTTTTCAAGCAATGATGAAAGACAGCAACTGGTTATAGCATCTCTGGTTCAGGCATCTAAATTTTCGTGGACTAAAATTACTAGTCTAGAAAAAGATGGTGATTGGCATGCCATTGATTGACTGTCCATATCGTCCATGAAAAGAATGTCTCGTTGGGAAACAACATCAAGACTCTTTTTATTTGGAAAAAGCTAGAAGAGCAAAACACAACCTTGGAGTTGATACATATAGACATTTGTTGCCCTATTAAGGTGGAATCATTCAGACAAAAAGGTACAAAATAATTTTTATGGATGATTTTACCAGAAAAACCTGAGTATATTTCTTGAGAGAAAAATCTAAAACTTTTGGCAAGTTTATAGAATCTAAAGTCTATGTTGAAAAATAGCTAGCTTTAATTAGAACACGTTGAGATCATATAGAATGGGAGAATTTACCTCAAATGAATTTGACAAATATTGTAAAATTCATGGAGTTAGACGTCGATTGACTACCAGCTATATTCCTCAACAAAATAGTATAATAGAAAGAAAGAATATGCTAAAAGCGAAAAATTTACCCAATAAGTTTTGAGTGAAAATTGTTGTGTTGTATTTGTGCTGAAGGTGTCCAACAAAAAGTGTTCATAGAAAAACCCTATAAGAAGCTTGAAGTGGCAAGAAGCTAGATGTTGCGTTCCAACGAGTATTTGGGTGTGTGGCATATCCTCATATGGCAAATGAACGGAGAAGAAGTTGGATGATAAAAGAGAGAAGTGCATCTTCGTTGGCTAGAGTGACACAACTAAGGGCTATAAGCTATATAACCCAGTCACTAAAAGGATAATCATTAACAGGAATGTCTAGTTTTTGGAAGACAAAGCCTAAAACTAGAGCCAAAAAGTTGACCAAAAAAGCATTACCATTGAAGATGAACCATTGGAGGGAGATACTGAAAAGCCTCCATCATCTTCAATAGGTGGTGCTTCTTCTTTGTTGTCATCCGACTGGTGACACATCTTCTTCACCAATGGCAACTTCAGAACCACCATTACATTGTTCACAGTGATTACAAGAGACTCTAGCAAAACTTAGGAATTATGTGGTCGTAAGAGACAATGACAGTAATAATGATGAGATCACTAATGAAACTATGGTAAATTTTTGTTTATTTGTTGAATGTGACCCTATATTTTATGATGAAGCATCTGTAAATGAGAAGTGGATCCAAGTAATGGCTGAAGAAATCTACTCCATTGAGAAGAGTGATACATGGACTCCCGATAAGAAGCCCATTGGTGTTAAATAGGTGTACAAAATGAAGTACAAAGCTGACGTTAAGGTGGACCATTACAAAGCCAAACTGGTTGTAAAAGGCTACGAGCAAAAGTTAGGTATTGATTATTTTGAACTATTTGTGCCAATGGCCCAAATGGATACCTTTCGATTGATCTTAGAACTTGCAGCTCAAAACTATTGGGGGATCCAACCCACCCTATTGGTGGTCGCGTGGTTTGCGCTTTGCTCCCCCTCCCCCGGCGGTAAAGGGAGCGGGTTCAAATCCCCGCGGTCGCTTGTGCGACTCACCCACGGTCGGGTCAAGTGGGTGGGCTCGGTTCGCCCCGGGTTTACACCGCTGGCTATCGGCTATACGACGGTTCCTGGGTCACAAAAAAAAAAAACTATTGGGGGATCCATCAAATGGATGTGACATAAGTATCTCTTAATAGTGTCATTGAAGATGAAGTTTATGTGGAGCAACCATAGTGTTATAAGAAGAAAGAACATGAAAACCAAGTTTACAAGTTGAAGAAGACATTGTGTGGGGCTAAAGCGAGCATCTTGTGTGACATCCTGAAATTCGACCCTGTTTCGATAAAGTGAAATGGACGTTTCGTTGGCGTGCCTATGGTCTTTTTCTCTGAACTGATCACTCACGAGTTCACCAACCTATTGGGTAAAGCCGTTAAGGGATGTATCAACTATAAAATCCCTAAAAGCTACCTAATTAGTTGGATTGAGCTAAATTCACGTCTGATCGATTTTTAACCACGAAATTGAACTCGATTTCGGGAATCGAATTTTAAGCGCGTTATAATTCTTATTTTTAGGATCATGTCTCATCGCTCGTCAATTTATTGACTGGTCCGAAATTTCAATAAAGAAATTATCGGAAGAAAATTTGAAGCCCGAAAAGAAATAGATTGAGAAAGAGAAAAGAAAAGAAAATAAGAATAAGTGTTATTTTTATTTTATTTCTCTCTCTCTCCCTCTCTCTTCTTCTCTCTTTCTTTCTCTCTCCTCTCTCCTCTCCCCTTCCCCTCGTGCGAATTCCCCACCGCCTATTCTCTCTCTCTCCTCCCTTTGACCGGTCAATGCATATCCTCTCCTCTCTCTTCTTCCTTCCCGCACACGACAGAACCAACTTCTTCTTCTCCTTCTTTCTTCGCGAGCGAACCAAAACCAGAAGCTACAGCTCTGTCGCCAACCGTCCCGCCGCCGCACTGCCGCTCGCACGCCCGCAACGGCCGCCCGCTCGACGCCGCGCGCGCCCAGGCGTGCTTCCCCGAGCGAATCCGCTCGGCCCAGCCCTGTTTCGCCCCTGTTCCGCCTCGACCAGCCCTTGTCCGGCCATCTCCGGCCACCGCCCAACCCCGCCGGACCTCCCCCGCGTTCCCCTCGCCCTCCGCCGGCTTCCCCTCGCCGCCCTAGCCGCCGGAGCAGCCCCGATCAGGCCCGTCCAGCAAGCCCACGGAGTGGGTTTCAGCGACTTCGGGCCCGCTTTTGGGCCGTTTCCGGGCCTCGGATTCGTGAGTCGCTTTGGGAACAATCGTTCCTCGCGTCGCCGCCGTCGGATTGATCCGATTTGCGGGCGATTTTGTGAGTAATCTCACTAATCCTGGATTAGTTGGCTAATTATACTTAAGGTTAAGGTTGGTTTAGATTTAATTAATTATGTTTAGGTTGTTAGATTAGAATAAATTAGCAATTATTAGTCAATTGTGATGCGATTTAGATAAATTGATTGTGTAATTAACAAGTAGACGTGGTCTACTAATTATTGGAAGTGCCTCGGGATTTTTCCCGACCCTTAGTGGGCTCCAATTAGGCTTTTCGGGCCTAAGTGGATTTTTTAGTATTTAAATATTAATTTTCGGAATTAAATTAAATAATTATTTATTTTCCGAAAATTCAAGGGAGATGGTTCGGAACCGGAAAATTATGCTGATGACCGTGGTGAAGTCCGTTTATTTAATCGGGCTTTATTTTGTACTAAATTGAATTTTTAATATTTATTAATTAATTAATTTTCGGAAATTAAGATTTTGGTGGCCGACGACTGAAATCTCGTGCTGATCGTCATGGTGCAGCCCATTTATTTATTTGAGCTCCACGTTGTATGGAATTGAATAAATTGTGATATTTTAGGGATTTACCCTAAATTGATTGAAATCGATTGAGATTGAATTATTGATTAGTGATTGGCCAAGTATGTTATTCAACATTTATAATGCTTTGTTGAGTTGATTTAATTATTTGAATGAGAAATCGTTGGGCATTGGTTGTCGGTATTGAAAGAAGATTGGTAACCACTTGAAAGAGGACACGTGGGCTCGGTGAATTGGAATGTCACCTGGAAAATGCACGTGAGTTCAGTGGTTGAATATGTCACCTTGGCGAAGAGGTCGCCTGAGAGAATGCACGTGGCTCGGAGACTCGGTATGTCGTCCTGGAGAATGCACGTGGCTCGGTGACAGAGTTTGGCATCTAAAGGGCACGTGGCTCGGTGATCGATGCGTCACTTTGGTAAGCGAGTACCTTAGAGAATGCATGTGAGCCCAGGCATCTAAAAGGACACGTGGCTCGGTGATCTGATGCGTCACTTTGGTAAGCGAGTACCTTAGAGAATGCACGTGGGTCCAGTATTCGGAATGGCATCTAAAAGGGCACGTGGCTCGGTGATCTGATGCGTCACTTTGGTAAGCGAGTACCTTAGAGAATGCACGTGGGCCGGGTATCGTAAAAGGACACGTGGCTCGGTGGCTTGATGTACCACCTTGGCGAAGAGGTCGCCTTAGAGAATGCACGTGGGCCCGAGGTTTGAGGCACGTGGCTCGGAGACTTGGGAGGTCGTCCTGGAGAATGCACGTGGCCTAGCTTTTAAATATCCCACGGTGGGGATTGAATTGTATGACATGTAATCGACTAGTTCGATTTGTTGGAAGCGAATGGCTATTTATTGTGAATTGTACTGACTTGCAGGTGGGATCAGAGGCCAAGGTAAGTCCTCTGCCCTGTGCGTGTTTAGGCAGCCTGTAGTATAATAGTTTATCTAATCGGGCTTAGTGGGGTAGAACTCGTTGAGACGTAGTCTCATCCCAGTTTGGGGAAAACCATTTCAGGACCCCGCTGAAGAGCTGAGGAGGAAGAATCCGAGAAAGAGAACTCGAAGGTGAGATCTGAAGAAAAGGATTTTTGGAAGAAGAAGACAATTCTGAGAGGGGCCTTGAGTACGGCCTAGTTCATCTAAGTTTCTGTCTTCTTTTGAGATCTCCGTTTTGATGTGAATAGTTATGAAGTGATTTATGGTTTGTATAAAAGTTTGGTTATAAATTTCAATATGAAAAATATGGCCCTGCTTTTCTATCCCATCGTTTTATTGTCTGGGGATTTTAACTGCTTCCGCATGTGCTTAAAAATGAAAGGGTCGGCGATACATTGTCCTGGGATATCGCATTATAAAATCGACCAAATAGAAGGATGTGCACGTGCCCGAGGATCAGGGCGTGACATCTTGTGCTGGTGCATGCGGATCGAAACATACCTATTAAAGCATGGTTTTCAAAAGTACCCATATGAGCATACACTAGACAAGTCAAATACTAATGGTGACATAATAATTGTGTACCTTTATGTTGATAAATTGATATTTACAAGGAGTTGTGAAAAAGATGTTTTCTAAATTCAAGAAGGTTATGACTAGCCATTTCGAGGTAACATATATGGGATTGATATCTTATTTCCTTGGACTTGAAGTGAAGTCAACAAGTGATGACATATTTATTTCACGGCAAAGATATGCTAATGATATTTTGAAACAATTGAAAATGGAATCACTCAAACCAATCTAAACCCCTGTGGTGGAATGGTTGGAGCTAAAGAAAGAAGGAATAGGCGAACTAGTAAATCCAACTTATTTCAAAAGCATTGTTGGCAGCGTGAGATATTTGGCTTCTACTAGGCCAAATATTACCTATGGAGTGGGAATTATTAGCATGTTAATGGAAAAGTTGTACCAATTACATTTGCAGGCAACATAACTCATAACCATGGAATTGACAATTTCAGTCTAGTGGGGTATACAAATAGTGATACTAAGACTCGAAAGAGCACTTTCAAATGTGCTTTCTTTCTTAAATTAGGAGTAATTTCTTGGTCCTCTAAAAAACAGTAAGCAGTTGCACTCTTGATACATGGCATTAGCTTTGGCAGCATGTCAAACAATATAACTTTGTAGGATGATGTGTGAATTAAGACATGAACAAACAAGTCCTATCAAAATAATGTGTAACAATAACTCAACTATTGCATTAGCTAAGAATCCAACTTTTCATGGCAGGAGCAAACAAATTGACATCACGTATCATTATATTTGTGAGTAAGTCAAAGATGGTGGGATTGAACTAAATTTCTACAAATCAGAAGATCGAATTGCAGATATTTTGACAAAACCATTGAAGGCGGATTTGTTCAAAAAATTAAAAATGATGCTCGGTGTTGTTAAATTCAAAAATCAATTTTAAGGGAAGGCTGTTAGAATAATATAAAATTGATTGTTGAATATTTGAGGATGTGGGATTTGTTGTTAGTATTCTTTAAATTGCCTTGATTTATGGTGGGTGTTAGAAGAAGAAGAAGAAAATGAATCGGCCAAGCACGACCCATGGTAGGTGCATGAAAAAGGTTGAAGACCAAAATGCTATGAGCATTTAATGAGGAGAGAGCTATTCAAGCAAGAAGACAAAGAATGCAAACAAAGTCCTTGAAGAAATTCACCATGAATTGCTACGCTTGTCTTCATGCATTTGGTGTTTGTGTGCTTTTTCTTTTTATTTGATGGACTTTTGTTGTTTCATTTTAATGTCTTCAAAGGAGTGTCGAAGACTTTGCGTGTGTTAAGTTTGAGTGTTATGCTATTATGAAGAGATAGAGGGTGAGTGTTGTGTTTTGATTGAAGCCACCAGAAAAGTATTTTAAGAACAAATTCTCCCTCCAACTTGTGCCTCGTTCCAAATTTTCAAAGTCACCTTTAATAGAGCTAAGCAAGAAGACAAAGAATGCAAACAAAGTCTTTGAAGAAATTCACCATGAATTGCTACGCTTGTCTTCATGCATTTGTTGTTTGCGTGCTTTTTCTTTTTGCTTTATTGACTTTTGTTGTTTCATTTTAATGTCTTCAGAAGGAGTGTCGAAACTTTGCGTGTGTTAAGTTTGAGTGTTCTGCTATTATAAAGAGAGGATGAGTGTTGTATTTTGATTGAAGCCACCAGAAAAGTATTCTAAGAACGAATTCTCTCTCCAACTTGTGCCTCGTTCCAAATTTTCAAAGTCACCTTTGATTTTCTTGGTTCCAACACATATCTTTTCCACAACTTTAGGGGAATCAACACACGCACGTACGGAGAGAAGACAGGCAAATCAAGGAGTTCACCGAGCCAAATAGAGCCATGAGCAGAACCCGCACAGAACGGAGGCTAGAATTGCAAGAACTAGACAAGACCAATCTTGATAAGGCCATCAATACCAGCCAGAGAACGGTTAGGGAACGAAGGTTGGGGTTATCGAAATCAGACCAGAGGGCCAAATTCAAGAAGTATGCTCGAGTTCCGACGACTTCCATCAACTGCGGTAGCGGTGACTTTGGGAAAATGGTCGAGGAATTCAGCGGAATCCATTCGGCCGGCTTTGAAAATGAAGTCAACCCTTGTGGAGTTGGATTCTCGCAGTTTACTTTCCTTTCAGATCCGTCACGTAGCTTGCAATTGTCGAGACGGGTACGTTCTTTTTAAATAGCAAAGACCAAATCACAAAATTGATAGATAAATGATGTAGTTGTATGACTTATTTACTGTTTCTTTCTTATAAATTTATATTTCCTCAAAGCTTGATCGTTCTCCCATAATCTTTTTGAAACGTATTGTTTGATATTGGAAATGTTTCTATAATTGACCGATCAATTAAACTTTATAGATGGGAAACAATTTGATAGGATAAACACAAAATCTTGGTGCAGCCCAAGAAAACCTCTTGTACCTGCCCCAACGCTCCTAAATCATACATCGTTTCTGTCTGTCTAACCGAGTTCATCCATAAACTATTCGTTCGCCCATCCACGAGGCATCCGGGATATGGTTGTAAATGTCTTTTTACAGAAGTAAAAGAAAAAAAAAGCCACTGATAAGAGATATTATTGTAAGGAAATATACTTGGAAAAATATACCATCTATGTAATTATTTGTGTTGCGTGATCATTTCTCTCTCTCAAGAATATATTCAGAGTCTACACCCTCAATGCAAAGCAAGTAACTTGGCTTTTCTTTTGTCCTAAATCTCTTGTCCTCGTCCTTGGTCCAAATTCATCAGCCACGAGAAATAGTGTCCAGGTTTCTTCAGAAGGTATGTACATGATTCACGTTCTTCTTTCCCTGACTGCAATTATATCAGGGTTAACATGGTTGGTTGGCGATGTTTTTCGTTCCAGATACGACTACAGTTACGAAAAAAGATGCAGGAACCTTTTTACCTCAGGAAAGCGGATGACAATGAATTGCAGCGACTTATTGAGGTTACCATACCTTTCTTTCGACCTCTTACACAATCATTATTTATTGCCTGTGTTTTCCTCCGTTGGGGTACAAGTTAACTCAACTAATTACTATTATAAAATTTGTCATGAGTGGCTCGATTACAAAACTTCGTTTCATTAATCCGGCTTTAGAAATACAAACATTTCTATTTGAAGCATGTTACTTTCTGGGATTTCTTTTTAATTTTCAAAAGGTATTAATTATGCATGGTGATTAGAGGAACTTAACAAGACCCTTTTTATTAAGTTGTGCTAGTAGGACAGTACGATGGTGTGACAGTTAAAGATAATCACAAATTTTTCCTTTTTCCAACACAAGCGTGTGGAAAATTGCCAAATAAAATACAGACATTTCTCTCTCCTATGGAAAATGTGTGGCTAACATTGACCATCTCTTTTCCAACCTAATGGTACCTTTAGGCAATGAAAATAGGACACCAAAAGTTTTTGTACAACAACCATTTGAATGTCACAATTTTTTTTTCCCATTACTTAAGTACCCTTACTTCTATTTTTATTAATTAAGTATCATAATTTTTATAATAAAAAGTTCATTTATGTGCCATAACTTTCATATCGATTACTCGAATGTCATAATTTTTTTAAAAAATTGTTTACCATAAATGTCATGTGACAACAAATTTCTGGCACTTGTGGTGATTGGTTCTTTTATAGCACTTTAAGGACTGCTTTTGGGAAATTGCAGCATTTAGGTGATCTTAAAGGGTTATAACATTCAAATGAATGTTTTTTATGAAATCATGACACTCGAGTGAGTGATCGAAAAAATTATAACAATGAACTAAGCACCGTACTAATTTTAGTATCCTTATCATTTTTCTTTGGGAAAATGACATAAATAGTCACTAAATTTTAATTCAATGTGTACAGTGATCTCTGAACATTTAATTTATTCAATGTGATTTGAAATTTCAATTTATTCATTGTGGTTCTAGACATTTGGTAGATGTTGAACTTAATTCTTTAGCTATATGAAAACGTTCAATACTGTAATTCTATTAATTCAAGTTTAAAGACAATATTGAATATTTTTATATAATTTAGAGATTAAGTTAAATATCTATCAAAAGTCTAAAATTACGTGATTAGATTATAAATTTAGGGGCCACATTACATAAAGGTTAAAGTCCAAGGACCATATACTTCATATGTTAGGGCTTGCGCGAGATGCCTATCTAATTGTATTGCCCTGCTTCCATCTCAAAAAATGAGTTGCTTACGTAAGTAATCTCTCGAAGTCGCAAGCAACTTTTTCTCTCCAGGCCACTGTCAAATCAAGACCTTCTGTCAGTAGAAATCTACACATTTTAAATTTGCCATAGACTAAACCTATTTCTCCAGTTCGAATTTCGTCTCCGATGTTTTTCTCTGCGATATTCATTTGCTACGAAATATACGCATAGAAACGAGATAAACAGCTAAAGAAATAAATCATTTAAGAGATTCGCACGGTTTGTTTGTTACGACCTATATCCACATGGAGCGTGGCAGAAAGATTTATCTATAACCAAGCGATAAGAGAAATGACACAAAATATAACACAAACTTACGGAATAAATCCTCCTGGTCTATGCCCAACAAAAACGCCCACTAAGCACATTCCAGTTGCCCGGCCAGGCAGGCTGCCGGAAAGGAGTCCACCTCCTGCACTGGCGGACGACGGGCAAGGCCTCCACGCACTACAATCTGACGTTGGGCATGGACTGGAGATATTATTACAACATTATCATGCCGTTTACGTATCAAATGGACTGACATTGTTTTGTTGTAATTGGCTACTGCTTCAGGAAAAATCATTCTCTGATCAGCCCATCACTAGTTCAGTTGAATCATCCATTAGTTTACGTATGAAAACCTCTCCTCGTGCTGGTGGAGATCAGAAAGGTAGCTTTCATTCTTCAAAGAATCGTTCAATGTTAAAGGTATTGTGGTGAATAATGCAACATGACACCGCATTATGCCCTTAGCCCTTTTAATTTCAACCTTGGTTTGACCTAAAAGATGAATTTTCTATAACTCTTTGTTTACACAATAGTATATTGTTAACCTGAAGGTGACTAAAAAGGTACCATTCTTTTCTTTTTGAAATCTTACACTTGAACCATACGATGTAGCATTCATTTTTCAGAATTACACTTTATCTCTTAGTATTGTATGGACGAAAAAGACGAGAGTTTTTAGTGTGCTGGCAAGATCACTATTGTAATGCTTCTGTCAATGACAGTTAAGTAAAGTTGCGTTTATATGCGCTTCAAATAGCTCTTATAGATAGGATAAAATCTACAAATCGCTGTTATTTCCGAAGAAGAACTTCTTGTGTATTGGCATATATTTGAGCTAAAATGGGCTCTCTCTCTCTCTCTCTCTCTCTGACCCTCCCCGTCCCTCCCTCCCAGTCTCCCCCTCCTTCCCTCTCTCTGGGTGACCAATTAATTTCGTTTAAAGTGAACAAAGGAACGACTGTCTGGCTTTATGTTCTCAAGTTGGCCACTTAGATATGTGCAGCTGCATTATCTAATGAAATGGGTTTGATAAATTGTGGACAGAAAAGTTGTTCATTTCCCTGGATAGATTATGGCTAATGATTGTGCCTTTGCACCATTAATTTGTTTCTATGCACAGGATTCCAGCCGCCCTTTGGGATCGACTTGAGTCACGCACCAACAGGCTATATCACGAACAAAGTATCACTTCTGAGTGATCTGACAGAAGGAGAAAATATGACGATGTCAAGTGAAGCGAGAGGATTAGAAGTTATGCAGAAGCAAATAGCAGAAAGTGATTTTGTGCCAATGCAAAGCGCTCGAGATACAGAGGCTGAACTATTTTCCTGGGTAGTGAAAAAGGACAGCATTCCTTGTGCTGCTTCAGAACATACATCGCACTCAGAATTGGAAGTTGGTTCACATTGCTCGGAATTTGAATCTGAAGACACAGATAGGAAGATGAAGATCAAGGCAAGTCCAAAATATCATGAGAGAGAAGCACTGGAAAGTGAAGTATCACAGATGCGAAACAAAGTAGAGTCAGAGGTTGAACACTTTACCTTGGAAGTAAATAAAGACACTGCTTCCAGTGAAGTTCATTTATATCCATCGGAACAAGAATCTGAAGTTGATTCATATTGCTCGGGACCGGAATATGATGTTGGAGATAAAAAGGCGAGGACAGAAGCAAGTCCAGAATACGAGATTATGCACATACCAAAAATGCAAAAGGAAAGTTCTCCACACGCTACTTTTGATGATAATGATGCCTCGATTGATATGATTGGCCATGGTGGAAAACAAGAGAGGAGACCATCACCAGGATGTGGTGCCATTAACTATGATCCTATACTCGACCATCTCATCAAGTCCATAGCAAAATCTAAGATTGAAAAAATTGAAATATATGGCCAAAATGAGGTTGGAAAAGCTATTGTCATTGAAGCCTTGAAGGAATCAGCAATATTGAGGAATCTATTTGATAGAGTCATCTGTGTTACTGTTCCTCTGAAATGTGAAATGGGAAAGGTGCAAATGGAGATTGCTAGACAAATATCTTCTGATTTAACTGAAGCCAATGCCGTTGATATGCCACATTCGGTGGTGAATGCATTGGAAGGCCTCAAGTTTTTACTCATTCTTGTTGGCATTAATCAACACACGAAGCTGGAGACATTGAGAATTCCTATTTTAACACCACAAGTTGGTAGCAAGATAGTCTTTGTGACTGGATCGGGACAATTGTACGATGAAATTGAAGTGGATAAGAAAATATGTTTGGACAATCTCTTGTTCTGGGAATTATTTCGTCAGAATGTGGGTGCAGCTGTTCAATCAACTGCTGTTCAATTCCTAGCTAGAGAAATAGTTAGGATGTGCAGGCCATATTCACATGCTGTTATTCTAATGGCAAGGGCACTGCAAAATGTTGATGACATTTTAATCTGGAAACATGCGCTTGAAAGACTGAATGTTCGACCTACAAGTCATGAAGCAGGTATAGAAGCTCTCATGGTTAATGTATTAAGATTCTGCATTGACCAACTAGAAGATGATAAAACTAGAAAATGCTTGAAAAATCTTGCTCTTTGTAACAATTACCATGAGATTGCATCTGAGTCTGCCATAGGCCTATGGGTCAGGGATGGTATCGTAGATGCCCATGATGATGGCCAAAAAATCCTAAAAAATCTTGTCAATACTAGCCTGCTCGAAGTTGATGAGAATCAGCAATTTGTGAAGTTTCGAGACTGGGATCAGGATATATTAGTGAACTTAATATTTCAGCCCGAGGAAAATCGTGTGTTTCTGATGCGAGGTGGCTTGGATTTGATAGAGCCACCAGAGGTTGAGGAATGGGAGAGTGCAAAAGAGATATGTTTGATGCATACCGTAATTTCTGAGCTACCAAAGGAACCAAGGTGCCCTTCACTTTTGTCGTTATATCTGCATAGAAATTACAAACTGAGAAAGCTTTCTTCTTCATTTTTCAATCAGATGCCTACTCTAGAAGTATTGAATCTGTCTAGAACCCGCATTTGGTGCTTGCCGGAGTCCATATCTCAACTTGTCAGCCTCAAAAGACTCTTCTTGAATGATTGTGTCCTTTTGAGATCGATATCGCCAGCAATTGCGGGGCTCAAGCGGCTGGAGGTATTTGATCTTGAGGGGACGAAGATTAAGAATCTTCCCAGGGAAATTGAATGTTTAATTAATCTGACTTGTTTGGGGATCTCAATTTCTGGAACTGAACCATTTAGTGACTCTAAGACAGTGATTCCTCATGGGGTAATATCTTCTCTATTACACTTGGAAGAACTGAATCTCGATGTGGATGCCAATGCTGAATGGTGGGATACATGTGCTAAAGGTTTTTTATCTGAAGTTTGCAACTTGAACAGTTTAAGCACTTTCAAGTTTTCCTTTCCTACATTGGAACTTTTGAGGCAGTTTAATCAGTTAAGGAAATCAATGGAGCATCCATCTTTAGCTCAATTTAGACTTTGTGTTGGTAATCATGCTAGCCGCATCATGAACCGGCTACCTTCAGATATTGAATTCGAGCTGGAACAATGCAACCGATTCTTGAGGTACACAAATGGTGATGGTGTCTTCACGGATATTAAGGACATCCTGCAACAATCAGATGCTTTTTTCTTAGAAATGCATGCTAATCTTAAGAAGCTGTCTGACCTAGGGATAGATAGCATGGACCAACTCAAGTGGTGTGTTCTGGGGGAGTGTAATGAGCTTGAAGTGATTGTGGATGCATCTGATACCCTTCATCAAGAGGCTTTAATTGAATCTCACTGCAAAAGCATCTGTCTTGAATCGCTAGAATTTCTGTATGTGTATTACATGAGAAACTTGAGAAACATTTGGAAAGGCTCAATGCAGAAGGGATGTTTATCTTCTCTCAAGTTGTTGACATTGTGTAAATGCCCTGAGTTGATAGTTATTTTCTCAAGCGAGATGCTTGATAATCTCAACAACTTGGAAGAGGTCACAATTGAGGACTGCCCAGCCATCAAAAGCCTAATTACCTGCCAAACTTCTACTGGCAAAGTCTGTGAGACGTCTTATTTCCTCCCTATTTTGAAGTTGTCTCTCCATTACGTACCTACACTTTCTAGTATATCCTGTGGGCTGCGGATCGCACCAAGGTTGGAAAGGTTGAGTTTTTATGACTGCCCAAGTCTAAAGTCTCTGTCGACTGATGAAGTTTCCAGTGAGCATTTGAAGAAAATTAGGGGGGAGAGGAGTTGGTGGAAGGACTTGGAATGGTGCGGCCATAAGCCAGATCACTTGGACGGTATTTTCGTCCCAATTGACACATGCGACATCCCTTAACTCTATGCACAAGTGTGTGCGCGGGTGCGATTCCAACTGTTGGAACTGCCTGACAAGTCAGTGGAAACTTCAGTTATTTAATGACTATTGTACCGAATCAATATCGCTAGTTAAATTTTGATAACTCCTGCCTACCTAACGGCATGCTTTATTAGTCGGCTTTCCGTGGTCTATAAGTTTCTTCTTGCCCCTGTTCCATTTCTACCCTTCAAAGAGAGGACAGTGAGATAACGAATGACTGGGCAGGGCTTGAATGGCCATTATAAGGTCGGTTGAAGTAATGATAAATAGTGGAATAGGAGATCTGCACTTGAAGAATTTTGTCCGTGTGTTTGATTTTGCCAAAAGCAATCAAAATGGACATTAAAAGCTAGCTTCCCATTCAGTAAGTATAGTCTTCACTTGCTGTTATTAGAATAGTGAGTTGAGTCTCTTAGTTAGAGAAGCAACGGCCACAGAAGAATCTTTTCCATCGGCAACCCAAACCTTATCGGCCATTAGACATGTGATTAGTTACTTCCGGTAAGGGGGAAAAAAGCAACGAGTACCTCTTTTATATGAAAAACATGAGTCTCAATGGACAGGTAACATGTTATTTCTATATGTGATCAATCATTAGCATCCCACAAGACGGAATTACTTAATTTATCTTTACAACTAGATTATTTTCATATGATTGAGTAATAATTGGTATATCAAGTACGACAATAAGTGCTCTTTCATTGTGACTGAAATCTTTTTATATTTCTGACCAAAAAACAAAAGAAATATTTTTATATTAGAACAGTAAGTTTCAGGGTATCAACTACCACTCATATCTTTTCATGGATGTGATACGTCTTCATAGAAAAATGACTTGGAAACTATTAGCAATTTTGGTATATGATCTCTAGGAGTGGTCACGGGCTGTGCTTGGGCCAGTGTCTTTGGCCTAGGCACCGCCTAGCACAAGTCCTTTTTTTTTTTTAATTAATTTAAAATTTTTGATGAAAACTTCAATAAAGTTAGACTAATTTATTTTTCAAAATACTAAAATGATAAAAAAAAATAGTAATTGAGCAAAAATTTCAACACGCCTCTCATTTGTTGTGTAAACAGCCAGAAATCGCACTTCCGCCATGACTGATGGGATAGAACCTCAGCACACCCATCCCCTCACATGTCTCAACATCTGGTACTTTACAGTACACCTTGTTCTTACGTCTAAAGGGAGTTTTTCAGCTTTCCTCCCATAAGGCTTGTATAGGACCTCCAAGTCTTGATGCCTGTCGCGACCAATTTTTTTCGGGTGTGAAACACCTAAAATTTGGCTAATGGATTATTAAGCCTAGATTTAATTCGGGCTCTCCCAAGCCCATACCAATTCGCGACTTAAGTTCAAATTCTTAACATGCAATTGATTTTTTAATCAGGAGTCGCCACTAATCTATTTTTTGGTGGGTCGATTAGAAACCCAAGTAAAGTAACGGCAGTTTCACTTTACTCCTACAAACTAGAGACTATGGATACGAGGACTTTGTTACATTAGATTTCTATAATGCCATTTCGGTACCATTATTTTATTTTCAAAAAATGTTTTTGCAGGCAGCTTAAATTGATTTTAAATCTATTTTCCTAACATGTGAAGTGATCGTGCGGGTGCGCAATCCACCAATTTAACACCCAGATAAACAATAAATAAATTGCAAAAACTTACCTCAAAGCAACGAAAGTATCTGTAATGTTAAGTTAAAAACCACATCAACAACCCTAGATATGGTTTTTAATTACCACGCAATTTCTTTTTTTGTTTTCACTTAATTAATGAAAATCATGCAATATGCAATGCAATATTAACTAAATGACCTAATTCTAATGACATGCAATTTCTAATGAAATAGGCCTAGCAAAAATACTAAATGATATGCATCCCAGTGAATTTAGCCCTAATGACATGCATATGACATTTTTTCTTTTTCCTAAAAGAATGCATTTTATTATAAATAATAAAACTAATTTAACCTATGACATTTTTGTATTTTTCAGGTGAAATGTGAAAATTACCTAATTAGATTAAGATCCTATTTAATTTATATTAGGAATTAGGTTGAGCCAAATCCTAATTTAAACTAAAACATTATCTTAACCTAAATAATCCTAAAATGCAATATATCTAAAAATATCTAAACTTATAACAAATTAAGAAAAAATATTATCTAGAATTGAACTAAGTGCAATTTAGTCCTAATATGCAATGACGTGCAAAATATGCTTTAACACTACATGACATGTATATGATAATTTTTGTTTTTGTTTAATTTCGAAATTAATAATTGCCAAATAATTAAACATGCAATCCAAATTAAAAATCTAGCAACCTAAATTCATGTTTTATTTTTATTTTTATTTTTATTTTCAAAAATTGATTATAAATAAAATGTCTAGTCTAAATATGCAAATGACCCTAAAGCACACGATATTTTAACTCAAACATATTTCAAGATAATTAAAACAATTAAGATAAAACAGATCATCTAAAATCATCGAAAATATCACACATCATTCAGATCATAGGGTAAAATTCCGCTAGTAAAATAGATAAATTGATCTTAAGCCTTAAAGATCAAAATATCAATTTTATTCTCGCTGATTAATTACTTCATCTAAAGCCTTATAGATGAAATATAAAAAAAATCAGGCGCGGTTGCGAATCAGGTGATATGTTGGAATTTCCAATCATATATTAAAGACTAATTATACTAAAAAAACAAGATAAAGTAAAATAAAATAAAATAAATTAAAAAGAAAAAGTACCTGATGTGTTTTCTTTTTTTCTTTTTGTTTCTTTTTTTAAGCAAAGATGATGGATGCTCCGGTAAGGGGATTCGCCGGCAGTGGACTCTGGCGAGAGCAGCAAGGGTAGCTACCGGCGAGGGGCTCCGGCGAAGCAGGGCGACGGTGAGCAGCGGCAGGGGGAGGCTCCGGTGGCGTCGGGTCGCGGCAGGGACAGCAGCGCGGCGGCGGCTGAGTGTTGGGCGGAGGCGAGCAGGGGCGGTGTGGTCTCCGGTGCTGCAGATTGGCGACGGAAAAGGCGGAGCTGGGGTGCTCGGGTCGCGGAGGCGGCTGGTGTTGCGGTGACGCGGCGGTGGGCGTCGGAGGCGCGCGGCAGCGGCGTCGAGGGGTTGCTGTGTCGGCGGCAAGGCGCGGTGACGGTACTTGCGGTGGCGCGGCAGCGAGCGGGCTTCGGTGGCGTCGTGGGTGGTGCTAGTGCAGTGCTCACAGACGGAGGAGGTGCGACGTGAGCATGGGCAGGGGCTTCCACGCGAAGAAGATGAACAGTAGCTCCTGCTGCTTTTTTTCTTTTTTTCTTTCTGGCCACACGTCACTTCTCTGCACTTTTTCTCTTTCTTTTGCTGACTTTTCCCTTTCTTTTCTTCTGCAGCTGCTGACTTCTTTCGTCAGAGGGGAAAAGAAAAAAGATTTCTTGGACGACAAAAGGGAGGGGCCTTTCTCTTTTTTTTTTTTACTTTTCTTTCTTCTCTTCTCTCACGATTGTGCTTCTTTCTCCACGAAATTCTTTACGAACTTTTCTCTCGAATTTTTTTCGAATTCCCTCCCTAATCTTTCGCACCCCCGGTTACGAAAATGAAGCTCTCTTTTATACTAATTCGAGCGGCCGCTTTGTATGGCATTTTTCGAGTTTCCGTCTTCTGTCGCATTAAATCGAGTTGTAAATCGAGCATGATTTCACAATCGCCGATTCTACTCAGATTTCTTCCATTTTGCAAAATTCTTGCCTCTTATTCACTTGATTTTTGAATTGTTTCTGCATTTAACGAAATCCGAATGCTCATCGAATTTCAAATTTCCATGCATAATCAATCAAATCAATTTCCCTCATTTTTTTTTCATTTTTTCCTTTTATTTGTTCCAATGCAATTTTTATTTTCTTTATTTTCCTAGATTTGCTAAAAATAGGTGTCAACAATGCCTGAGTTAAGTGGATCTAAAGTATCGATACATTGGCCACATATATGTAAAATTGGTGGAGACCATCTTGCATGCACAAGTTAATGCAGTAACATATACACGACATTAGGAGTGAGCATCGGTTTAAGATCAACCTTGAATCGACTTAAGACCGACCCAACTCTGTCGATCATAGTCTAATTCCTAGGGAGACTGAGTTAAATCCTTAATCTTCAGATTCTTGGATCGTGAAAGTTAATCTTTGGTATTGGAAGTTCAGGATCGGTGCAATCCGTACTAACCTTGACTATATATAATATGTATAATATATATATATATATATCATATATCTAATATATTATTTATAATGCTTTTGCATATGATGTTACGAGTATTATTGATAGATGATTACAAAAAATATCCATCTTGTCACATATCTTTATGAGCGATCTTAATCGTTTTTATGATTTTTTGCTTTTAGCATGTGTGAAATTTCTATTGTTTTATTATCTTAAATTTGTTAAGTATGTATTGATATTTATAGTTTAGTTGCACAACGGCGTATTGTCAATGGATATGTAAATTGAAATGACATGTTTGCCTTTTCGAAGAGTACAAAAAATGAAACAAAAAAATTACTGATTGGTCCCGAATTGACTCTGAAACCGAACCAAACGCATCAAGTCAATTCGGTCCGCAGTCCTAAGCTCAATAGGATCGTTTTTTGTTATAAAAATTTGAATATCCGGGTTGATCCTAAGGTTAGGTGGTAGACTGGCCCAACTAGACCATACTTACCCGTACACCGCATGTGCATGAAAATCCATAGCAGATCGAATTTAGCTAGTTGGACGAGACTCCAAATAAGAGAGGTGTTCATGTTGGCATTATCTAGCACGATGCTAAAGATTTTATTGGAGATGGCATACTCATTGACATCTTTCATTATTTCAGCAGTCACGGTTCAGGAATCATGCTATAATATTTACTTTTTAAATGTAAGAGTTTGGTGACATAATCCCATTCATCATTAACCCAAAGTAGCTGATGATGACACAATATGCATAATTCTTAAGGCTGGTACATAAATCTAAAGTTAAGGAGATTCGAAATCCAGCTGTTGATAGCAGATGCATTAACACCACCATCTTCTCTTTGTATAGTGACTTAGAGTTTCTGCATTTGTTGTCAGCAGAATGGGTCTGAATTGAGGTTGTAGAGTTGTGTGCACTTAGTGCACAAAATAAGTGATCTTAGACAAAGCCAGAGGGTTGCTCGACAGCAAGACAATAATATGTAAGCTCTCGCCAGTTCCCCACCTTGTCATATAATGGGTATCTTGTATGTAGCACCGTACTTGAATAGCTCCCCCAACCTTGGACATCTCTTCCTCATATCGGTGTTAGTGCGTCCTCAAGTGGCCCATCCTACTCGACAATTCACCCTTTAATATGTCACCACATATCGTGGAAATGGCCTTCTTGATATAATTGCATCGATCTCAAGTCAGAATGTCTTCCGAACACCAAACGTTCTTGTTTATGTTGTTGTTGTGGAACTCAATGAACAAGTTTCCCCTTAATTGCAGAACATCGAATTGAGTTGGAATGGTTGGACACTTTGTTCACACTGTGCGATATTTAAACCGCGATTAAATCGTAAGGAGAAAGGGAATATATGAAATTGACAAATGATTTTAGAAAGTTCGAGCGTTTAGAAGTTGGGGAATTGTACTGAAGCGTGAGACGAAAAAGCCCACTTTATTAAAATGAGGCCCAAAACCACCACCCAAAAAGCCTGTGCCTAGCATGGCCCAGTGGCCACTTCCATGTTATCTGCAATATTCGTTATTAAAAAGCCGAAACGGCTACAGCCTACAATTTGCAAGACAGGTCATTAGCGGGAAATCTTCAACTGTATCTCGTTTTCACTATATCTATAGATCAATGGTCATAAGCCGTCAAAACAAATATTAAATCAAAGAGCCAGCCGGCAACTTATTAATGCGTTGACACAATGCCCAACTTTAGGCCTAAGTATAAAGAGGTTAAATGTCCAAATCAGGCCATAACAATATAGTTAACCCATTTTGGCTACTTGATGGAATGTCTAAACAAGCCCGTTGATCATAAAGGTCGTAAAAACACAATTGACCCATGAGACCCATCGATAGAATGTTTAAAAAGCTCTTTGATTGTGAGTTTCCAATGGACAGAGTTTAAGTGAGGCTCACAACTTGAATCTAAAGAATCGGGTGCAGTTACAAATTCACCGTGAAGTAGCGTACGCAAAAGGTAGATAGAGATTGTTGAGTTGGAAGATCATGATTTTTAATGGAATGACTCATGATAAGACATTCAACAAAGAGAATATACTTCGAACAAGAACTATACAGCAGCATCAAGGAGCCCATCAGATTTTGGAAGAAGATTATTCAGATAAAGTTTTGAATTTCAAATTTGAAGTATGTAAGATTTTCTATCTTCAGTATTTGTCTTTAATTATACAAGCTTTCCAGTCGAGTCTTGCAAGCCTTTTACTTTCTATACGAGCATCATTAATTTCCATTGAGAAATTTATTGTTTAAATATAATTATCAAACAAGTATTTATCCAAAAATTTAACCATATGTGCCTAATTCAATAAAAGTAAGTTGCGATTTACTCATTTGTTTTCAATGATTTGTCCACACATTTCTCTTTGGTAATTTGAATCTAGAGTGTTCGAGTTATATTAGACTTTAATCATTATAACCATTGAGTTTATTACGATCACAACTCGACAAAAATGAATCCAACATGTGTTTTGGCGACCACAGTGGAAGAATACGAAGACCCACTAAACGACTAGGATCGTGTCTGGGCTTATGGATTCTGAAGCTAATGACTTCAATAATTAGGAGTTGAGTAGTGGTTCAAGGGACCCTGAGGCTAGGGATGGTCCTGGATGGAAGATCACTACCCAGTCTATTGCTGAATATGTACAAGAAGATCACTTTTTTCAATTGACTGGGATTATCTTCAAAAAAATTCATGAGAAAACCTTGAAGTGATAAACAAATTGAGAGCGCAGCTAGGATGAATCTACAATCAGGCAATGTGGTAAAGAAAGCAAAAGAAATCAAATCATTCACCATGTCGATGCACAAACTGAGAAGGTAATAATCAGGATTTACAA
The DNA here is from genome assembly GCF_016545825.1 of Eucalyptus grandis. NCBI lineage: Eukaryota > Viridiplantae > Streptophyta > Magnoliopsida > Myrtales > Myrtaceae > Eucalyptus > Eucalyptus grandis. Next base: position 30,213,253 of record NC_052618.1, on the reverse strand, counting down.
AGGTGACCTCGTTTCTGTGAACATCCATAGACCACGGGGTCACGCTTCAATAGTAATGTCGTTTTTTCAAATGTCTTTTTATCTTTGTAATCTTTGTGCTCGCTTGACATGTGCTTGTCATACTCGTAATGAGTGGTTTTAGTTTGATTTTTTCTTCTTTTCTTGTTTCATCAAAATGGCAACGAGAATGGGAAAACAACATAAAGCAATTGGAACAATATCTTTTACGCAGGATTTGGTCTGCTGCATATTGGTACATGTATATTCTGGGAGGGGGAGGATGAAAAACCTGTACTTCACGTTGATGTGGCAAGAGTAATCAGGATAAAGAACAGTTTGCTAATCCAACCGCGATGGTCGGGCTCTTGGTGTTGGAAAATATGGCTTCGAATTGAGTAGAACAATGAAGTCAGATCTTTAGAGTACTCAAGTCAGACTTTGAGGCATGATATCACTTTCTTTAAGGATTTATTTGCTCCACTACGTTGCTAATGGTCACCGGCAAATTTCCTCCAAGATACAACAAAGTCTCAAACGAAAATACTAGATAGCAATTTTAGTATTTCTCCAGGGTCTCTCATAGGAAACAATTAGAAACAATGGCTGTAGTTTCTTTCAAAAGAAGATGAAAATGGAAGAAGATATATATATATATATATATATATATATATATATATATATTTTGATCTCAAAACAAATGTACTTATATATGTCTTTCGAATAAATGCAACTCTTCAAAAGATTGCAAAAGAACAAAGACAACCTTTCGTGAAAGGTTGTAAAATGAACAAGTATGTCTCAAAGGTTGCGTTGAAAAGACATAAGAAATTCGGAAATAAATAAATAAATAAAAATAATTGTAACTTTTCATGAACAATCGCACTGTTTCAACAAGACTTTATAATTAATTTTTTTTTATAGAAATAAATCCGAATTTTCAATAAATAAAATAATAACCGTTGGTTAGTGCCAAATCTCGTCCACGTGCGCACTCACATCTTTTCGATGTGGGACAAGGCATCTCTTCATTTGTTTTATAAACAAATTACCAACACTTGGTCCATCACAACATTCAATCATCTGCATGTCTCACCTGATAATGAGCCCCAATTGAGCTCGGCATCTAGAGGATCCTTTTCAATCTCAATCTTTTGTTTACCCTTTCCTATGATTATACAAGCGAATGACTCTTTCACTGATTTTTCATATGAAAAGCTAGTTCTTAGCAAAAGGTTATAAAGCAGGCTGGAAACAGATAGGGATCCCACGAATGTCACATGGATTGAGAAAAAAATGAGAGGATAATTAGGAGGACCTACAGACCACTAGGAATTGCAAACTGAGATGGTAATAGCAGCAAAGATCTTATCTAATCCCAAAAGGGCACAAGTGACTCATGCATTGATTCACATGAGACGGGATGTCAATCAAGACAAGTTTTTTTGGTGCCAACAAACAAAATGAGAGACCATCACAAGACCGCGACGTTCATAATACCATGACATAATACTTGTTATGGAGCACATTAGATGTTCAAATTTTGGAAAAGTTGGAATTCATGGAAAAGACAGGGATATAGAAGCCCAATGTGATTAACAGTCGAACCTGTTGGAGAAATCTTTCCAGAATATTTTGAAGATGACAAAACGTTTCTATCAGTCTAGTCTGGATAAATACAGACCTTATGTTTAGAGTCTAAAGACTTTCATATCACCAGACTCAGCACTCAAGGCTCAAGACTTAAGACTGTTCTCATTGACAGTTTTTCTAATCCAGTGACGAAGGCAATCCAGAGCCGAAGTATTTGGTTGAGGATTTAGTCCTATCCTCTGGAGAAGATCTCTTGGCTGGATAAATATAATGGATTCTTTTATTCGTAATCAAGATCGTTTGAAGATCCGATGGTTGACGAAATATTCTTGGAAGGTTCTATTCTTGGAAACCAATATCCTGGTTGTATGGGCGAACATGATTGATGGGCTATCGTCAGGTTCCTTTAATAGCTCGAATGATCTTCTTGATTGATTCCGTCCAACGGGTAGATTGGAGGAATTCCTTTGGTAAGTGCCAATGGGTATGATGGCATAAAGGAGTATAAAAGGAAGACGTTCTAGTTGCTTTAGAGCATGATCGATCGAGAAATTCCAGAGTTTGAAGCACCTTGATTATTAGTCGATACATTTTGAGCGAAATTGTATACACAAAGAGTGTCTATACTTAGTGATACCTTGAGCGAGTGTGGTAGATCATCTACACCGAGAAATCAAGGGAGAACAACGCTGTAACATCTCTTTGTTCATAGTGGAATCCAGCCAATAGGCTATCAGTGCAGAAGAGTGGACGTAGGCTTAAAATAAGCCAAACCACTATAAACCGCATGTTCAATTTTCTCTTCTCTTAGTCTTACTTTGATTATTGTTTGTCTCAAATCTATCAACTATCTAGTATTGTGCAATTATCGAGAAAAATCCTTTATATACCTATTCACCCCCTCTAGGTACTTATACTAGCTATATCAATTAGTATCGTAGCTCGTGTACTCACTTTATTTGAAGTGTTTTACTTCGAGTAAAAGATCCATGGCTAGTATGCTAGCACCGGGGCTGATGGAAGGGAAAAGCAATACTGCACCACCCTACTTTGATGGAAAGGATTACAACATCCGGAAGAACAAGATGAAAGCTTTCCTACGATCAAAGGATCCTCTCGGAATGGGACGTTGTAGAAAAAGGAATTACTCCTACATCTCGCATCGCCCTCGAAAGAGGGAAAGAAACTGTGAGACCAGCGGAATGACTCAGGAAGAGACAATCAAGAGACAAGCACTCGATGCAAAAACAATTTACTCTTTATATTGTGCTTTGTCACCAACTGAATATAACAAAATATCTTCTTGTGTTACAGCAAAAGAAGTTTGGGACATATTACATATCACCTTTGAAGGAATAGATCGAGTGAAGGAAACCAGAATTAACATTCTCCTCGGTCATTATGAAACCTTCAAAATGAAACCAGGAGAATCTATAACTGACATGTTTAATCGTTTTACAGATATTGTCAATGGTCTTGAGAATCAAGGACAAACAATTTTTGATCCCATGAAGGTAAAACAAGCTACTTGCGTGGACTCTCCAAGGATTGGAATCACATAAAGACTTCAATAAGAGAGACGCAAAGAATTATGCCACTATCTCGTCGACGAGCTGATTGGAACTCTTCGCTTATGAAGTGGAACGAATTAATGAAGACGAAGATCCAAAAGGTAAAAAATCCATTGCATTAAAATCAAATGATGATTCTGATGATACAGATTCTGAAGATGATATGGACGATGAGGAGCTTGCTCTCATGATAAGAAGATTCATAAAACTGAATAGAAAAGGAAGAAGGTTCAACTCAAAGAAACAAAGTTTTCAAAGACAGCAGACCAAGTCTGTTGATGATGAGGAACCAAATAAAGATATAGTTTGCTTTGAATGTAAGAAAATGGACACATCGTACCCAACCGTCCTCTTCGAAGAAGAAGAGAGGAAAAGCTGAAAAGTTTTGAAAAGCTCTCAAAGCCGAAACCTCGGAGTGATACGAGTGTGAAGAAAGTGATAATGAATATGCCAACCTATGTCGATGGCACAATCGGACTCGATTCTGGATCGGACTCGGACAGTGAATTCGAGGCAAGTAATTTTAAAATTCCTGTCAAAGTTTCTAAATACATTGATGAACTGTGTTTTAGTCTTAAAACTTCTCTTAAAAGAATTTTCGAACTTAAAAGGAAAACTCAGCTCTAAAACACAAAAGAAAACGTTTTAGAAGAAAGAGTTAAAAGTTTAGACTTGAATGTTTCCACTCTTAAAGAAAATGAAGATAATCTTTTGAAAGAAAATGCCTTTTAAAAACTGACTTATCAAATATTTCAAAGAAATTTTCAATAGGGTCCGAAAAACTTGAAAAAATTATTACAGCTCAAAGACCTTACTTCAATAAGTTCGGTCTAGGTATGACAGCAACAATTCCCTTGATTGATTTTCCTAAAGTAAAAGAAAGAATTAAGGAAAGACCCTCGAGAGAGACTTACAAAAATCATTTCAAGAAAGTTTTTGTAAAGTTTGTAGGTCGAAATGCCCTCAGGTGTTCAAAGTGCAACAATCCGGATCACTTTGAAAAGAGTGTCCTATGATTTGGAAACCCGTTAAGAAAGTATGGGCTAATACTGTTTATCTTACTAACACCACAGGACCCAAGAAAATTTGGGTACCAAAGAAAGCTTGAGACTCTCTTTTAAATGCGGGTCTCCGTCAAGAAAAGGTAAAGTGGTATCTTGACAAAGTGGTTGCTCAAGACACATGACAGAGACTCAAATTGCTTCATAAAGCTTGTTCAAGTAAATGGTGGAAAAGTTTCATTTGGAGGAAACAACAAAGGAAGTATTGTGGGATTTGGAACTGTGAAAATTGGAAATCTCACAATAAGTCATGTTTCCTAGTGGAAGGACTCAATTACAATCTTCTCAAAGATTAGCCAATTGTGTGATACTGGTTTTAAGATCTTCTTTCAAGAACGAACATGTTCTGGAACCAGTAAAGACTCTACTCAGTCTTTCATGGGTCGAAGACATGGAAATATCTATCTTCTGGATGTGAAACCAAATGAATCGCAATGCCTAATCTCAATTCAAGACGAAGCAAGCTTATGGCACAGAAAGCTTGGTCATGTCAACATGAAGCAATTAGCCAAAATCTCATCAAAGCACCTTGTTCGAGATCTACCCAAATTACCATACCAAAAGATTGATCCATGCACTCCATGTATTTTAGGAAAGCAGGCAAGAAATTCATTTAAGCCAATAAATCATGTCTCTACTAATCATGTACTACGCTTGCTGCATATGGATATCTTCGGACCAACCGAACCTGTGAGCATTGGAGGTAAGAAATATTGCCTAGTAATTGTGGACGATTACTCCCGCTTCACTTGGGTATATTTCCTTGCAAGTAAGTCCGAAACCTTATTGTATTTTGAAAAATTTGCTAAAAAAGTTCAAAATGAAAAATGATGTGTTATCTCAAGTATAAGAACAAATCATGGAGGTGAATTTGAAAATCAAGATTTTATAAAATTTTGTGATGAATCTGGCTTTAAGCATGTGTTCTCCTCTCCATATACTCCTCAGCAAAATGGAGTTGTGGAAAGAAAGAATAGAGCTCTTTAAGAAATGGCTAGAACTCTTTTAATTGAAAGTAAGATTTCTTCACGATTTTGGGCTGAAGTCAAGCAAGAAGATGCTATATCATCAATAGAGTCTTCTTAAGACCTATTCTAGAGAAAACCCCTTATGAGTTATTCAAAGATAAGAAGCCTATTGTTTCATACTTTCATGTATTCGGTTGCAAATGCTTTATATTGAAAAATGCAAAAGATCGAGTTGGTAAGTTTGAAGAAAGATCGAGATGAAGGCATCTTCCTTGGATATTCAACATCAAGCAAAGCCTACGAGTCTATAACAAGAAGAGCCGATGCCTGGGAGGAGTCAATGAATGTCAAATTTCAAGACTCTACGCAAGATGAATCCAATGACTCATCATGAAGAGTCCGAACCTCGCTCCGCATCCACTCAAGAAGAATCTCGACTGGAAGACCAAAGATCAAGTCGTTCGTGAAGATTCAAATAAAGAAAGAGATCATCAACCGACAAATCAACCAAGAATCGGAAGCATAAGTCCAAATCATCCAAAATATCTCATTATCGGTGAAATTAATGAAGGAATTCGCACCAGATCCAAAAGGCGTGACGAGTCTAGTGATGTGGCTCTCATTTCTGAAATTGAACCAAAGAGCATAGAAGAAGCTTTATCTGATGAAAGCTGGATTGAAGCTATGCAAGAAGAGCTCAGACAGTTCAACATTAATTATGTCTAGGAATTGACATCTAAACCAAAAGGTAAAACTGTTTTGGAGCTAAATGGGTGTTCAGAACAAGATGAATGAGAAAGGAAGAGTCGACGAAACAAAGCAAGACTCGTGGCCAAGGGATATACGCAAGAAGAAGGAATAGACTATGATGAGACTTACGCACCAAAGAGCAAGGTTAGAAGCTATTCGACTATTACTTGCGTTTGCTTGTTATAAAAATTTCAGGTTATTCCAAATGGACGTCAAAAGTGCCTTCCTAAATGGATTTATCCATGAGGAAGTTTATGTGAACAACCACCGGGGTTTGAAGACCCAAAGAAACCGACTCGCCTTTAGACTGAAAAATGCCTTGTATGGTTTAAAGCAAGCACCTCGAGCTTGGTACGACGACTAAGTAAGTTCTTAATACATAATGGTTTTGTCAAAGGTAAAGTAGATACTACTTTATTTATCAAAAAGGAAAACAAAAGTTTTTTACTTGTTCAAATATATGTGGATGATATTATTTTTGGATCATCTAATGAAAGTATGTGCAAGAAATTTTCTAATCTATGCAAGACGAGTTTGAAATGAGTATGATGGGAGAGTTAACATTCTTTCTTGGTCTTCAAGTAAAACAATTGAAGGAATGAACTTTTATTTATCAAGAAAAATATGTTAATGATCTTGTCAAAAAGTTTGGACTAGAAAAGTGCAAAAAGACCGACATACCGATGTCAAGTTCTTTGAAGATAGACAAAGATAAAGAAGGGAAGAAAGTTGATCAAAAGTTGTACATGAGCATCATTGGTTCACTTCTTTATCTTACTACTTCTAGACCTGACATTTTGTTGAGTGTTTGCATCTGTGCTAGGTTTCAATCAGATCCTAGAGAATCCCATCTCAGTGCTGCGAAACGTATTATTAAATACGTTGCTTCATCTTCAAGCATCGGTCTTTGGTATCCTAAGAAGGGAGACTTTAATCTTTTGGGATATTCGGACGCAGATCCGGCTCGTTGCGAGTTGATAGAAAGAGCACTTCGGGAACTTGCCAGTTGCTTGGAAGCAGGACAATGTCTTGGTTTTCAAGGAAACAAAGCACTGTGGCTCTCTCAACAACAGAAGCAGAGTATGTAGCTCTTGAAAGTTGCTGTTCGCAAATTCTATGGATAAAACAATAGCTACAAGACTTTGGAATTGAAGACTCATGCACACAGATTAGATGTGACAACACCAGTGTAATCAATCTCACTATAAATCCAATCATTCACTCAAGAGCAAAGCATATAGAGATTCGACATCATTTCATTAGAGATCATGTTCAAAATGGAGAAATCTCGATTCAATTTGTTGATTCAAAAATCAACTAGCGGATATATTCACAAAGCCTTTGGAGAAAAATCAATTCGATTTTATCCGTTCCTGCACTCAACATTTCGAAGCTTGAGGAAGTTAAAGTCTAGAGACTCTCCAACCCTCAGACTCAGACATTCATGGCTATAGACTGTAAGTTGTTATTATATTCAATCTCGAAAAGGTACGATCATTAGTTCAGTTAATTTATAATTTCCGTGAAAAACTGAATCTTATCTTTTCAAAAAGATTAACTCCTATTTGGCGCTTATCGATTTTAAAAAGAGGCGTTTGTTCATTTTCCTTTGTGCCGATTGGTTTTTCCTTTTTAAACTGAGTTATATATATATAGTTTTCCTCGCTTAAACTTCAAAACCCTAAAAAGGCATTCTCCTCCCAATCCTGTCTCTACTTCGTGTATATCTTCGAGAAAGTTGTCATCTTTTCTTGGGAAAGCGAGTAAAGGAATCTTTCAACGACAAGGAAGGATGTCTTCTTTGAGAAAGTCTTCAAGAATCGCGAACGGGGACCACGAGAGAATGAGGGAGGGGCCTACCCATTTCGATCTCTCCGAAGAGGAAGATTTACCGAGTCGAAAACAGAGCCCAATTCACTCTCCACCACGTCACTCTTCATCATCTACCCCACAAGGTGCGGGTCAACAACTGGAGGAAGAAATAATCGAGGACGCAGACCCCGTAAGAGTCCAAAACCCTTTTTATTTACAAGCAGTATCGTGTGTTGAAGAGCATTGGGACTCCGCCGAACTATATAGATGATTTCCTTAAAGATAAGAATTATGAGAATGAGTATATATTTTTGCGACGAATGGAGGATTTGGGAATTGCTCCCAAAGGAAAGGCCGAGGAAGCACTTGCGAACATTCCAAGTGACCCTCGTGTATCGGGACTCAATCGGCGACGGGAACGATGATGATAAAATGTTCAAGTGAATTTCAACCTAGAATGGGTGTTGCTGCGAAGGTGAAGGGAAAAAGGATGGATTTGTTTAAATCGAAGGAATCGGAGAATTTGTTCTTCAGACTGTTGAAACGAGGGGTGATAAACCCTAGGAGTGTTGATTTCGATTTCTTGGATGCCATTAATGTGAACTTAAGGGAGAAGTTCAATCTACTTCAACTTGAGCAATTTTGCTCCGATACCACAGACGGTTATGCGTAATTGACAGCATACTTCTATTCGAATCTTAGCTTTTTAGATGGGAATAGAATATCCTTCAGTGTTTGAGACCAAGTCTATGAGGTAGATGTGGACATGTTGGCAGACATAATTGGAGTTGAAAGAGGACGATATAAACCAATCAAGGTTTCAATCGCTCGTACCACACTGGAACTTGTCAAAGACAGGAGTACAGAAGGAAGAGTTACCTACTCAAGAATGCATGCCATCAACATCTTGCTTCACAAAATTGTGATCAACTGTATCAGGCCAAAGTCTACATCCAAGACTGACGTGTCTAACTCCGAGGCGAAATTGATGTACGCGATCAATTCAGGATAGAAGTTCTCTCTCCCTCACACCATTCTCTTTCACATGTACAGAGCAATGGTGAAGGACAAGGGCCAATTTCCTTATCCAGATCTTGTGACCAAGATCTTTAGACACTTGAACATTGAACCTCCACATACTCTTTGTGTTCGACCATGCGACAAAATGGTGGTGGGTTTGAAAATGCTGACAAAAATGCATTTGAAAGAGCTTAATAAGGCAATGGAGAAGTTCAAAGTGAAGACTCCAACATCTTCTACATCAAAGAGAAAAGGGAAGGAGCCCATGAGTGCTCCATCCAAAAAGATAAGAACTCTTATCTTGGAGGATGAAGATGAAGAGGAAGATCTCACTATCTCTGCATTGAAAAGGACCAGACGTTTTGTACCTGAATCAACAGAACGACAGAAGAAAGGAAAAGAAGCAGAGGAAAAAGAACAGAGAGAAGAAGAGAGACAAGCAAAGAACAGAGAAGCAGAGGAGCAACAAGAGAAAGAGAAAGAAGACGAAGAGAAAGAAGCTGAAGAAGAAGGAGAAGCAGTAAAAGAAAAGTCTGCAAATGAAGCCGCAGAGAAAGGGAATCAAGACGCTGAAGAGCATGACCATCACTCTTCCCCATTTGAGGTCCTAGAGACAGGGGGAGATGGCGAGCAAGGAAGGACTACACCACATGCTATCAACAAGTGAAGGTGTGAGTCGCTCACCAGCAAATCCGGAAGATTTTCAGGCTTCTCAAATGCCCGAGGAAGGACATGATACGTCAACACCAAATCTGCTCGATTACACCGGTTCCATCGTCCGCCTTCACTCCATCCGAAAGAGCAAATGCGAGCACACGACGGACAATACAGCAGATTTTTGTCGTATCCTTGATGTTCTTCCGAAATGCGGGTCAAATCTATGCTCGGAATGTGAACTTCAAGTCCCGAAGAATGCTGGACAAGCATCTTCTGCTTACCCCGGCAGATCAAATGAAAGACCTCGCTCTTCAAATTCAAGCCAATGCCAAAGGAGAAGAGGTGGCTCATCTACGGGAAGACTTGAAGAGGCTGGAAGGCATTGTCCAGTCAATGGGAGATTTCCAGATTGTGCGCGTTCCCAAGCAGACTTGACTCTTTTCTCACCTTTTTAATGATGACAAAAAGGGGAAGAATTGCAATTTGAACTCTTTAAACTCTTTAAACTTTGACTTTAAATTTCTTTTGTGTGTTTGAATATTTGAGTATGACTTGGGTGTGAACTTGAATTTGACTAACTTGTGTGTGGATTTTGATGTTTAACTGTTTGCATTTATATCAGGTGTTGTTGTATGGTCTTACTCATGAAAGACTAACTGATTTTACGTGGATGCGTAGTCCAGGTTGATTTACTAATCTTTATGAGATGGCCATATTGCTTGAGTAATGTTTTGCGGGTCAAAGTTGTTCAAATCTACATGAAAGTTTTGTCACCATTAAAAAGGGGGAGATTGTTGGAGAAATCTTTCCAGAATATTTTAAAGCCGACAAAACATTTCTATCAATCTAGTCTCGGATAAATACAGGACCTTCCGTTTAGAGTCCTAAGACTTTCATATCACCCGGACTCGACTCAAGGCTCAAGACTCAAGACTGCTCTCATTGGCAGTTTTTCTAATCTAGTGACGAAGGCAATCCAGAGCCGAAGTATTTGGTTGACGATTTAGTCCTATCCTCTGGAGAAGATCTCTTGGCTGGATAAATATAACGGATTCTTTTATTCGTAATCAAGATCGTTTGAAGATCCGATGGTCGATGAAATATTCTTGGAAGGTTCTATTCTTGGAAACCAAGATCCTGGTTGTATGGGCGAACATGATTGATGGGCTATCGTCAGGTTCCTTTAATAGCTCGAATGATCTTCTTGATTGATTCCGTCCAACGGGTAGATTGGAGGAATTCCTTTGGTAAGTGCCAATGGGTATGATGGCATAAAGGAGTATAAAAGGAAGACGTTCTAGTTGCTTTAGAGCATGATCGATAGAGAAATTCTAGAGTCTAAAGCACCTTGATTATTAGTCGATACATTTTGAGCGAAATTGTATACACAAAGAGTGTCTATACTTAGTGATACCTTGAGCAAGTGTGGTAGATCATCTACACTGAGAAATCAAGGGAGAATAACGCTGTAACATCTCTTTGTTCATAGTGGAATCTAGCCAATAGGCTGTCAGTGTAGAAGAGTGGACGTAGGCTTGAAATAAGCCGAAGCACTATAAACCGCGTGTTCAATTTTCTCTTCTCTTAGTCTTACTTTGATTATTGTTTGTCTCAAATCTATCAACTATCTAGTATTGTGCAATTATCGAGAAAAATCATTTATATACCTATTCACCCCCCTCTAGGTACTTATACTAGCTATATCAGAACCATCGTACAATATTGATGTCTTGGATTACTCTTCTTGAGAATACAATATGAAAGAAGTGCCTGAAGATCAGGAGACTTCAATGTAGCTTGGGGATAGACCCTTGCATCTTCTCTTCTACTCCGACGCATCTGTAATATTTCCAGATTGGAGTGGTGGTGCAGGAGGGTCCACTGCTGTGCTTGTTGTTTCGGTGCTAGCCTTGATTCTCGCTGGTTATCTCATCCTTTCCGTTTGGGCGATGACGTTTTGTTTGGTTTTAGCTTGGGTTGCCATTGTTTGGCCGGTGGGTCTCCTTCTTCTGTTTGGTCCGTCTTTTGGATGTGGCCGTAATTGTGTGGCTTAACCACGTTTTGTGCCTTGTTGGCTTCCCTTTTTTTCTTCCTTTGGCATCCTTCCACTCATTATGCCTCTATTCATTATGCGTGTATGTTTTGGTGCCATTTTTGTTGTAAATAATTATTAGCTTAATATGATTACCTTTTACCAAAAAAAAAAAAAAGGTGCTTGAGGAGATTGCGGAGCAGATATCATCTGATTTAGTTAAAGCCTTTGAATGCTAACATCTCAGACTTGGTGAAAAGAGTGCCAAAGTGCGATGAATTATCACTTGTTCTTGATGACATTCCTCAACTCCTAAATCTGGAATCAATGGGGATTCTTGATCCAATGCCACAGAACAGTAGCAACATAATCTTGGTGACTAATCTTGGCGATCACAGTGGACATAATGCTAAGTTGGGATGATCATTTTTCTTGGGAGCTATTTTGCCACTCTGCATGTGGAATAGTTCACTCTTAAAAAATTCAAACTATAGCTAGAGAAATAGCTAGAAAGTAAACTCATGAATCCAGAGCGATTGTTCTAATGGTACAAGCACTAAAGGCTGTCCATGATTCTTCCATATGGAAACATACCCTTGAAACAGTGAGCCTGCAACTTGTAATTAATGGAGAAGATATTGAAGCCTTTAATGATTTCTATGTTGGCCTCCAAAGTGAGCTACTTGGTGAAGGAAAATTATGAAAATTGTGTAGGCTTCCTCCGCAGTAAATTTGAGCATCAAATTGGAGAGATTTGTTAAGAAATTGAATTTCGGACATTTCAGAAAAAGGAAAAGTATTCGGATGGGAGAGATAGTGGCCATTTTTGCTGTCCAAGACTTGTTATTTGTGGGAGTTTGCATGCAAGAAAGTAAGTGGGGATCAAGTATATTAGCATGGAGATTTTTGGGGACCAAGTTGGGTCGAAATGGAAGTCCAATTTGTGAAATTCGGAGGCTTGGGTGGGGGCTGCAACATTTGGCACCAATTTGGCTATTTGTGGAATTTATTGTGCAAGAAAGTATTAGGGGACACAAGGGGATGTGTATGAAGACTTTGGGGGACCAAGCATTGATGGAGAAGATATTTAAGCTTGACTTTTGGCCCCCCTTTTCTCCAACTTCTCGAGCACGCTTGCTGCCTCCCCTCTCCTTCGTGCGACGGTCTTCTCTTCTGTTAAATATGACTCAAGTTTGAGCGTTTGCTAAAATGCGAAATTTGGTGGACTCGCGAAGGAGTTGCACAAAAGAGGAAATAAAATTATATATATGCAGCAAAGCTTTCTGTTTCGTTACGAAGAGGCCGAATAAGCCGAAGCTTCGTGGGGCCCAAACCGACGCGATTTCACGCCCGCACGTTGAAGACGAGGTGGTGGGGCCCAAGGTCAAAAGTTTGACCTTGGGCACACACCTACATGAAGATTTCCTTTTGTACGTGAAGCAAGGAGGTGGGCATCGCGTATTAAAGGAAAATATATTTGTAGGTCTTTGGTTTTTGAGGGTTTCTTCTTTTCGGTGAGTTGCTACCGCACGTCCTACGAAGCCGCACACGATCGTTGAGCGAAGCCACATATTGAAGTGCCATTTACTCTGAGTGTCGTGGGTGTTCTCTGTTTGTGAGAGACATCCGTAGGCGATGGGTGCTTGATAGCGGGTGTTCGTGTTTCTCGTGCGGCAAAGCTTATTCGTGATTTACATCCAAGTAAGATTGATGTATTTGGTGTAATTGGGATTTGGGAAACACCGAGAGAGTGTTTGAGTGACTTGAGTGTGTAATCTCCTTGTATCACTTGATTTATAGTGAAATTCACTACTGCTCACCCCGTGGACGTAGGTCTTTACGACCGAACCACGTAAATCCGGTGCCCGATTTATTTTTCTTCTTCCGTCTATATTTTGTTCGATTGCTCACCCTATCGCAACATCTTCCTTGGACCAAAGCCAGTTGCTTCGGCTTTTCTTTCATTTCCTTGGAAGCTCGACTTCTCCCTTTCGCTGCTCCATTGGCGTCTGTCCTCCACCGAAGCTGCTGCTCCTCTTTCATGTTGCCACTTGCCCGACGTCCATTCCCCTCGGTTTCTCTCTCTCTCGCCGCCTCACACACACACATCGTCCACTCATGCTAGCCCCCACTCACGAAATCAAACCCCACCAAAGCAGCCCCTTGCGTCTTCCATCTCCACTGAGCCTACCCTCACGCCAATCCCCATGTTCTTCATTTCTTTTTCCCCTACTGCCAGCATGTCCGCACTTCAACCTCCATGTCAACACCCACCGAAGTCCTTCACGCCAGCAGCTCCTTCAAGTTTTCTTGTTCGACCAGCGGTTACAGATCCGGCCCATCTTCAGCCCCCCGCCAACAACGACACATCGCGCCATCCCACGCTCCAGAATTTCGGCCAAGCTCAGCACCGATCGGGCAGCTCTCCTCACCTCTAGTCCAGCTCGCAATTCAGCCTCAAAGCAAGTAGAAGCCAGCCCACTTGGACCAACCAGCAAGCCCCTTCAGAACCGAGTAGCAACTGTGAGGCTTCATGGCCCGTTTTTAGGCCCGACCGGTCTCCGTTTGGTGTCGCTGCAAGGTCGTTTGTCACCCACCGTCACACCATCGTCGTCATGGACTTACCAGCTTGCTAATCTAGTGAGTTTACTCACTAAACTCTGCTTAGGGAGTTAACTATACTTAATGGTTGATTAGTTTAGGCTAAGTATGGTTTAGATGGTTAGTTGGAACGGTTTAGTGATTTAATTACTCGTTTATGCATAGGTGGTTAGAATGGCTTAATTAGAGACTAGATAGATTGTATTATTTATCTAGACTGGTTCGGAAATTTTTCAGACCCGTTTTGGTATTTAATTAAGTGTTTCCAACCTAGGTTTCTATTTTTGGTAATTAAATGCATTTATTTAATTATTTTTGGTAATTATTTAATTATTTATTATTTTCCGGAAATTAGATTGGGATAACCTGGTGACCGGAATTTCGTGTTGATTGCAATTGTATGCTTGATTTATTTAATTGAATGCTAATTTGTGATATTTGAGTGGTGATTGTAATTTTGGGTAATTATTCCCATAATTAACTAGAAATTACCGGCGTGTCGGTTTACCACGCCAAAAATATTTTCAAACACTGTATAAATAGTGGGATTTTCTAAAGTAAAGATATTATATTTTTTGCTCAGGTCGATCGTGTATCCACACACGATTATTTATGTCGGGTACATTTTAACAGGATGAACAAGATTATAGCAGCTTCGGTGAGCACTATAGATATTAGCTTTGGCATGCAGCAATATATAGATATCTAGCAGCTTCGGTGAGCAATATTATCTAAAGTAAAGATATTATATTTTTAGCTCAGGTCGATCATGTACCCACACACGATTATTTATATCGAGTACATTTTAACAGGATGAGCAAGATTATAGCAGCTTCAGTGAATACTATAGATATTAGCTTTGGCGAGCAGCAATATATAGATATCTAGCAGCTTCAGTAAGCAATATTATCTAGCAGCTTCGGTGAGCAATATTATCTAATAGCTTTTGTGAGTAATAATAGATATAGCATTTTCGATGCGCATTAATATATCTATTTCAGCTTCGGTGAGCATTAATATATCTATTTTGTTGATACCTAAATATTTGCCTAATCATTTAGTAATTAGTTACATGAAAAGAAATAAAAAGAAATAAAAAATAGTAAAATTGCATTTCATGTAGTCGCATTTGGATCGGTACCAAAAGGCAACAAGAAGCAGGGGCTCGAAGGGATGGTGTCTCACCACTAGTCTGAGCACGCAAAAGAGCGAAAGTCAAAAATTGCGGCAATCCTATAGATAGGGGAACAAGTAGCCGTATAAGAAGCGAGAAAGAAGTTCCTGCATGTCCATTGTCTCTCGCTCATTAATGCATGCACATGCATGCGCAAGAATTCGGCGGACGTGAGGAGCCTCGAAGAAGCAAAAGGGAAGCCCATGATATATTATAATATACTCTCTCAAGTGGGGGTCGTGAATTTTGGTGAAGCAAGGAGAAGTGTGTTCAAGAAAGAAGCAAGTAACAAGCAAAGAAAAGTCAACAGTTGTGGCTAAATTAATGAGTGTCAGGCGGTGGCCTCCTTATTTGAAGAAGAACCGGACGTGAACAGCAAGGAAAAAATGACGGCTGCCTCCTATTCACACTAAAGTCGGTTGGACTCCAAGAACCCTATAAATACGCAAGGGGGGGAGGCCACGCGCTTAGGGGGGAGAAAAAAAGAAAAATTTTGATGGTGGAGGGCTTCTCCTTCGGTCGCACGAGTTGAGAGAAAGGAGGGGATTAAAAAAAGAAAAGAGAGAGACTCTCGTCAGAGTGAAAGAAGAAAATATGAAGTCAGGGGAAGAGATTAAAAAAGGGAAAAAGCAGAGATTGAGACGTGAGAGAGAGACAGAGAAAAGAAGGGCCCGTTTGTTTATGTTTCTTTTTTCTATTTTTAAACACCTTTTCTGTTTTTTTGTTCCTGGAACAAAGGAACAGAAACGCGTTTGGGTGCGTTTCGTTATTTTTTTGTTCTTTGTTCCCGTGAACAAAAAGAAACAAAAACAAGAAACACAAATTTTGTGTTTCTTGTTTCTGAAACACTTTTGAGAAACACCTTTTTTTTTTTCTCTTATTTTCTTGTTCTTTTTTTCTTTTGGCCGGTCGCCGGCCTCGGCCATGGCCGGTGACCGGCCGATGAGGGCCGGCGGCCTCGCCCGCCCACGGCGAGGCTCGCCGGCCCGGCAAGGCCGAGGCTCGCCGTAGCTGGGCGAGGGTCGGCCTCGCGCCGGCTTGGGCGAACTCGATCTCGCCCCCGATCCGGCGAGGCCGAGCTCGCCTAGTGGCCGGCGAGCCTCGGCCTCGCTTGGCGGTGGGCCCGGCGAGGCCGCGCCTCGCCCGCCGGGGCGAGCTCGGCCTCGCCGGATCTGGGCGAGTCGGCGTCGCCCGGGCGGTGGCCCGGCGAGCCGCGCCTCGCCCGCCGTTGGCGAGCTCGGCCTCGCCGGATCAAGGCGAGGCCGACCCTCGCCAGCCCGGTCGCCGGCCAAGGCCTTGGCCGGCGACCGGCCAAAGGAAGAAAAAAAAAAAATGAAAAAGAAAAAAGAAAAAATGAAAAAGAAAAAAGAAAAAATAGAAAAAATAGAAAAATATAGAAAAAGAAAAAGAATAAAAAATTATCCAAATTTACCAAACATGTTTCTGTTTATTTTTTATTCCCTAACAAGTTTACCAAACGCATTTTTTTGTTCAAAAATTGTTCCCGAATAAACACTTTTTTCTATTTCTCGTTCCTGGAACAATTTTTAAAACAAACACAAACAAACGCACCCGAAGTGACCGAACGGCGAGAAAAGGAAAAAAAGAAAAAAAAAAAGGAAAAGACCCTACTGTTCATCTTCTTCGGGAGTTCCTCGCCGCTGCTGGTCGCTCGCGCTGCAGCCGCCCACCCGCCGCCGTCCTTCTTCCGGCGAGCTCCGAGCCCGCCGCCGCGCCTCTGCCCTCGCGCGCCACCGCCCTTGCTGCTGCACCCAGCCGACGCCCGGCAGCTGCGCCTACGCGCTCTTCGCCCAAACACCAGCGACACCGTCCCGAACCCCGCACTCGCAACCGCGCCTCGCACGCCCGCGACCCGGCCACGACGCCGCTCCGCTGTCCCTCATCCCGTCCGTCCGTGAAGCCGCCGCTGCCCGACGCCATTGCTCTCCACCGCTACTCGGTCCCTCGCGACACCAAGCCCGTGAAGCCACCGTCTCGCCCACACTCGCACTCCGCCACGGCGTCCCCAAGCTGCTCCGTCCTCTCGCCGCACCGCCGCCGCAGTTGCCTCGCCCGCCACCGGTCCCCGCCTAAGCTCCGACGCCGCCTGATATTGCTAGTATAAACACCTAGAGGGGGGTGAATAGGCGCACACACAATTTTTCTCAAATACGGAAGCAATTCTTAACAGTTGAAATATGATCGAGGTAGAGAGAGTAAGGAAGAGAAAATCAAACACAGGATTTATAGTGGTTCGGCTTATTCCAAGCCTACGTCCACTCTTCCGCACCGACAGCCCCACCGGCTGGATTTCACTATGATCGAAAGAGAAGTTACGGACAGTTTTGCCTTGATTCCACAAAGTGTAGATATTCTATCACACCTCCTCAAGGTCTCTCACAAATATAGACTCTCTTTTGTATACAAGTGTTCGCTCAAGAGATTTATCTAAACAAATAGGAGCTTCAGACTTTGGAATTTTTCTATCGCGCACTCTCTTTTTAGACAACTAAGAACGTCTTCCTTATATACTCCTTTATGCCATCATACCCGTTGGCACTTTCCAAAGGAATTCCTCCAATCTACCCGTTGGACGGAATCAATTAGGAAGATCGTTCGAGCTATTAAAGGAACGTGTTGATAGCCCATCAATCCCGTTCGCCCATACAATCGGGATCTCGGTTTCCATAAGTAAAACCTTCCAATAATATTTAGACAATCATCGAATCTTCAGTCATTGAATCAGTCTTGATCAATCAAAGGATTCTGATACGTCTTTTCCAGCCACGAGATCTTCTCCGATGATAAGGTCAAATCTGAACAAAACATCTAGTTCGGGATAACCTTTCTTCAACGGATCGTAGACCGCCGATGAGGATAGACTTTGAGTCTTGAGTCCGGCTGTCCTAAGTGTTCGGACTTTAACTAACGAGTCTGCACCTTCGGACTAGACTGACGGAAACATTTTGTCAACTTCAAAACTCTTCATGAGGATTTCTCCAACAATCTCCCCCTTTTTGATGGTGACAAAACCTTCCTGCAGATTTGGATAACTTTGACCTGCAAAACATTTCTCAACCACATATGCATATCTTATAGAAATAAATGGCTAATAGAATAACACTAGAATTTGCAACCACAGAAAATAGGTTAGTCCAATATATGATTAAGCCATTCATAAGATATCAATATTGATAAATAGAAGCAAATAAATCCAAGTCTAGGCAGTTCTTATCTAGACACAAAACAAAGTCAAAGTCTGTCAAAAACAAACAGACAGTTAAACACAATCCAACAAACAGTTAAAAAGATTGAAAGTTTTCAAAAGTTTTCAAATCATGCATCTCTCCCCCTTTTTGTCATCATTTAAAAAGTATGAGATGAAATCAAGATTGCTTGGGAACGCGGACAAGCTGGAAATCTTCCATAGACTCGAACAATGCCTTCCAGCCTCTTAAAGTCTTCCTTCAAATTGTACAACCTCCTCACTCTTGGCATTGGCCTGATTTTGAATAGAGAGGGCTTGCATCTTTTCATTTAATGAACAGGAAGAAGCTTGACCTTCATTCTTCAAGCTTTGAACTTCGCATCCCAAGGCATAAATCTGACCTTTCATCTCCAAGAGAATATCCATGATTCTCATGAAAATCTGCTCCATTATCGGGCCCGAGTACTTGCTTCGCTCATTCGATGGAGTAAAAACGACGATGGTGGATCGATAATCTCGCAGGTTGGGCGATGAAGCTTCATGACCTTCCTCTGGAAATTGAGATGCATAAACATCTTCGGGTGCAAGCGAACGACCGACTCCTTCACTTTCATCCGGAAATGAAGATGTCACTCCTTTCTCCTGAACTCCCCATGTTTTCATGCCTACAGGTGGAGAAGAGATTTCCTCAGGTTCTCCTTCTCTTCTTTCTTCTTCGGGTCTTTCTTGCTCTGCTTCTTGCTCTGTTTCTCTTTCTTCGTCTTCCTTCTCCTTTGCTTCTCTCTCTTCTTCTTCCTTTTCCTCTCGCTTCTTTCGTCTTTTGTTCCGATTCTTTCGGGAACGAACGACTTAAGTTCTTCAAAGCCATTGCGAGATGGTGATGTCATCGTCATCATCTTCATCCTCAACGAGGAGAGCTTTTCTTTTCTTTGATGGAGTAGCCATGGGCTCCTTCCCTTTTCTCTTAGCAGCAGAAGAGAGTTGATGAGACTTGGCAGGAGTCTTCTCCTTGAATTTCTCCAATTCCTTGCTCGGTTCCTTGAGACGCATTTTGGTCACCATTTTCAGTCCTACCACCATATGATCGCATGATCGAACACAAAAGATTTGCGGAGGCTGAATATTCGAGATGTCTCGAATAACTTCGTAACAAGGCTTGGGTAAGGGAGTTGACCTCTGTCCTTCATCACCGCTTCTGTACATGTGAAACATGACAGTATGAGGGAGAGAAAACTTCTTTCCACAGTTGATGGCATACATCAATTTTGCCTTAGAGCTTGAAACATCAGTTTTGGAAGTTGATTTCGGCCGAAGGCAATTAATCACAGTCTTGTGAAGCAAGATGTTGAATGCATTCATCCTTGAGTAGGTGATCTTCTCTTCTGTTCTCCTGTCTTTCACCAATTCAAGTGTGGCCCGAGCAATGGAAACTTTAATCGGTTGATATCTGCCTCTCTCAACTTCTAACACATCTCGCCATATCCATATCCACAACATAGTCTTGTTCTTTGACATCGAAGGAAAATCTATTCGCATCTAAAAGCTAAGATTTGAATAGAAGTAAGCAAATCAATTCAAGATAAGCCTCGGTTGAGTCGAATGAACTTTTCAAGTTGAAGAAAACTGAACTTTTCCCTCAAGTTCACTTTCACAAAGATCCAGAAAATCAAAGTCCACACTCCTAGGGTTTATTACCCCACGCTTGACAATTTCGAGTACAGATCCTTTTGTTCCTTTGATATGAACAAATCTCCCTTTTTCCTTGAATTTCAGCCGTAATACCCATTTTCGGTTGAAATAGACCGAACAGATTGTCATCATCATTCCCATCTACGTGATTTGGCCCCCCACGAGGATCACTTGGGATATTCGCAAGGGTTTCCTCGGCCACCCCTTTACGAGCGATTCCCAAACTTTACATTCTTTTCAGAAAGATATATTCGTTCCTATATTCTTTTTCTTTAACAAAACTATCAAGATAGTTCAAAGGAGTACGAATTCCTTTTAAAGCACGATATAGCTTGTAGATAAAAGCAGGCTTTTGAACTCTTACGAGGTTTGCTTCCTCGATGATTTCTTCCTGATGAACAACGCCTTGAGGACTAGATGATGGAGAATGACACCGTTGAGAATGTTGTGGGCTCGGTTGCTGATCCGGGAGAAACTTCATCTTCGCAAGATCGAAGTGCGTAGGCCCCTTACTCATTCTCTGTGGTCCCCTGCTTGCGATTCTTGACGACTTTCGTGAAGAAGACATCTTTAACAGTGTTTGGAAGTTTCCTAGCTTGACTTTCCCAAAAAGATGATAACTTTTGAAGATTTAGAGAAGTAGACAAACGGGAATGGAAGATCGATGCTTTCTAGGGTTTTTGAGAGAGAGTAAAAAGTGAAGAGTAATCGATAGTGCTCGTTCGGTTAAAAAGAAGAGAAAACGAATCGTCACAAAGGAAATAAAAAAATGCCTTTTCAAAATAACTGATTTTATCCGTAAAAATAGCTATTTCAAAAATAACTTCCCTTTTGAAAATGAATCGATGTAATATTTACGGCAACAATTTAAACACGGTCGATGATCGTACCTTTTCAAGATAAGATTGGAGAGAGAAAGACTTACAAACCCGAAGGTTGAGACAAGACCGTTGATAAAGTCTTGTAAGCTCGAGTCCGAAAGTCTTTAGACTTTGATATCCTCATACCTCAAAATATTGAGTCCGGGTCCGTATAAACTCAAATTGATTTTTCTCTAAAGGCTTCGTGAGTATATCACCAGGTGATTCTTTGAGTCAACAAATTGAATTGAAACATCTCCATTTTGAACATGATCTCTAATAAAGTGATGTCGAATTTCTATATGCTTCTCTCTTGAGTGGAGAATTGGATTTTTGGTGAGGTTGATAGCGCTGGTGTTGTCGCAATTAATCTCTGTGCATGAGTCTTCGATTTCAAAATCTCTTAGCTGTTGTTTTATCCATAGAATTTGTGAACAGCAGCTTCCAAGAGCTACATACTCAAGCTTATGTTGTTGAAAGAGACACGATTTTGTTTCCTTGAAAACCAAGACACTGTTCTGCTTCCAAGCAACTGGCAAGTTCCTGAAGTGCTCTTTCTATCAACTCTGCAACCGGCTAGATCTGCGTCTGAATATCCCAGAAGTTTAAAGTCTCCCTTCTTAGGATACCAAAGACCGATGCTTGATGAAGAAGCAACATATTTTATGATGCGTTTGGCAGCACTGAGATGGGATTCTCTAGGATCTGATTGAAACCTAGCACGTCTGCAAACACTCAACAAAATATCAGGTCTAGAGGCGGTAAGATAAAGAAGTGATCCAATAATGCTCCCGTACAGCTTTTGATCAACTTTCTTCCCTTCTTCATCTTTGTCTATCTTTAAAGAACTTGACATTGGTATGTCGGTCTTTTTGCAATTCTCCAGTCAAACCTTTTGACAAGATCATTAACATATTTTTCTTGAAAAATGAAAGTTCCTTCCTTCAATTGTTTTATTTGAAGACCAAGAAAGAATGTTAATTCTCCCATCATACTCATTTCAAACTCATCCTGCATAGACTTTGAAAATTTCTTGCACAGACTTTCATTGGAGGATCCAAAAATAATATCATCCACATATATTTGAACAAGTAAGAAACTTTTATTTTCCTTCTTGATAAATAAAGTTGTATCTACTTTACCTTTGACAAAACCATTTTGTAATAGGAAATTACTTAACTGTCGTACCAAGCCCGAGGTGCTTGCTTTAAACCATACAAGGCCTTTTCGATCTCAAGACGAGTCTGGCTTCTTTGGGTCTTCAAACCACTGCGGTTGTTCCACATAAACTTCCTCATGGATAAATCCATTTAGGAAGGCGCTTTTGACGTCTATTTGGAATAACCTGAAATTCTTATAACAAGCAAACGCAAGTAATAGTCGAATAGCTTCTAACCTTGCCACTGGAGCGTAAGTCTCATCATAGTCTATTCCCTCTTCTTGCGTATATCCCTTGGCCACAAGTCTTGCTTTATTTCGTATGACTTTTCCTTTCTCGTTCATTTTGTTTCTGAACACCCATTTGGCTCCAATAACAATTTTTCCTTTTGGTTTGGATGTCAATTCCCAAACATCATTTATGCTGAACTGTCTGAGTTCTTCTTGCATAGCTTCAATCCAGCTTTCATCAGATAAAGCTTCTTCTATGCCCTTTGGTTCAATTTCAGAAACGAGTGCCACAACACTAGACTCTTCTCGCCTTTTGGATCTTGTGCGAATTCCTTCATTTATTTCGCCGATTATAAGATCTTTGGGATGACTGGACTTATGCTTCCAGTTACTTGTTGATTTGTCTGGTTGATGATCTCTTTCTTTATTTGGATCTTCACTATCAACTTGATGCTGGTTTTCAAGAGTCTGAGATGCTTCTTGAGTTGTAGACTTTGAAGGGTCTGAAGTAGGTTCAGATTCTTCTTGATGAGTCTGACTTGATTCATCTTGCATTGAGTCTTGAAATTTGACATTCATTGACTCCTCTACAGACTGGCTCTTCTTGTTATAGACTCTATAAGCTTTGCTTGATATAGAATATCCAAGGAAGACACATTCATCTGATCTTTCTTCAAACTTACCAACTCGATCTTTTGCATTTTTCAATATAAAACATTTGCAACCAAATACATGAAAGTATGAAACAATAGGCTTCTTTTCTTTGAATAACTCATAAGGGGTTTTCTGAAGAATAGATCTTAAGAAAACTCTATTGATGATATAGCAAGCTGTTGAAACAGCTTTTGCCCAAAATCGAGAAGAAATTCTACTTTCAATTAAAAGAGTTCTAGCCATTTCTTGAAGAGATCTGTTCTTTCTTTCCACAACTCCATTTTGCTGAGGAGTATACGGAGAGGAAAACATATGCTTACAAACCCAGATTCATCACAGAATTTTGTAAAATCTTGATTTTCAAATTCACCTCCATGATCTGTTCTTATACTAGAGATAACACAACCTTTTTCATTTTGAACCTTTTTAGCAAAATTTCAAAATACGAAAAGGTTTCGGACTTACTTGAAAGGAAATATAACCAAGTAAAACGGGAGTAATCATCAACAATTACTAGGCAATACTTCTTACCCCCAATACTCAGAGTTCTGGTTGGTCCGAAAAGATCCATATGCAGCAACTGTAAAACATGATTAGTAGAGACATGATTTATTGGCTTAAAAGAATTTTTTACCTGCTTTCCCAGAATACATGGAGTGCATGAATCGGTCTTTTGGTATGGCAATTTTGGTAGACCTCGAACAAGCCGCTTTGATGAGATTTTGGCTAATTGCTTCATATTGACATGTCCAAGCTTTTTGTGCCATAAGCTTGCTTCGTCTTGAATTGAGATCGACATTGCGATTCATTTGGTTTCACATCCGTAAGATAGATGTTTCCATGTCTTCGACCCAGAAAAGATTGAGTAGAGTCTTTACTGATTCCGGAACAAGTTCCTTCTTGAAATGAGATCTTGAAACCAGTATCACACAATTGACTAATGCTGAGAAGATTGTAATTGAGTCCTTCCACTAAGGAAACATTACTTATTGTGAGAGTTCCAATTTTCACGGTTCCAAATCCCACAATACTTCCTTTGCTGTTTCCTCCAAATGAAACTTTTCCACCATTTACTTGAGTAAGCTTTATAAAGCAATTTGAGTCTCTTGTCATGTGTCTTGAGCATCCGCTGTCAAGATACCACTTTACCTGTTTCTTGATGGAGACCTGCATTTAACAAAGAGTCTCAAGCTTTCTTTGGTACCCAAATTTTCTTGGGTCCTTTGGTGTTAGTAAGATAAACAGTATTAGCCCATACTTTCTTAATAGGTTTCCATACCATAGGACACTCTTTTTCAAAGTGATCCGGACTGTTGCACTTAGAACATCTGAGAGCATTTCTACCTACAGGTTTTACAAAGACTTTCTTGAAGTGATTTTTGTAAACCTCACTCGAAAGCCTTTTCTTAATTCTTTCTTTTACTTTAGGAAAATCAATCAAAGGAATTGTTTCTTCTGTCATACCTAGACTAGACTTATTGAAGTAAGGTCTTTGTGCTGAAAGAATTTTCTCAAGTTTTTCAGAACCCATAGAAAATTTCTTTGATATATTAGATAAGTCTGTTTTTAAAAAACATTTTCTTTTAAAAGATTTTCTTCATTTTCTTTAAGATTGGAAAAATGACAAGTCTAGACTTTTAACTCTTTCAAAACATTTTCCTTTTGTTTTAGAACCGAGTTTTCCTTTTTTAGTTTGGAAATACTTTTGAGAGAAGTCTTAAGACTAAAGCATAGTTCCTCAATATATTTAGAAACTTTGACAGGAATTTTAAAATTACTTACCTCAAATTCACTGCACTCGAGTCGATCCCGAATCGATCCAGTGTCCGAGTCGATTGTGCCATCGACATAGATTGGCATATTCATTATCACTTTCTTCACACTCGCATCACTCCAGTTTTCAGCTTTGAGAGCTTTTCGAAATTTTTCAGCTTTTCCTTTCTTCTTCTTCAAAAGAGGACAGTTGGGTCCGATGTGTCCCTTTTCTTGCATTCAAAGCGAGACTACATCTTTGTTTAGTTCCTCATCATCAACAGACTTGGTCTGCTGTCTTTGAAAGCCTTGTTTCTTTGAGTTGAACCTTCTTCCTTTTCTGTTTAGTTTTCTGAATCTTCTTATCATGAGAGCAAGCTCCTCATCGTCCATATCTTCTTCTTAATCTGTAACATCGTAATCATCATTTGATTTTAATGTAATGGATTTCTTACCTCTTGGATCTTCATCTTCATTGATCATTTCCACTTCATAGGACTGAAGAGTTCCAATCAGCTCATCAACGTATAGTGGCATTATTCTCTGCGTCTCTCTTATCGAAGTCTTTATGTGATTCCAATCCTTGGAGAGTCCACGCAGTAGCTTGTTTACCTTCATGGGATCAGAAGTTGGTTGACCTTGATTTTCAAGACCATTTACAATATCTGTAAAATGACTAAACATGTCAGATATTGATTCTCCTGGTTTCATTCTAAAGGCTTCGTATTGACCGAGAAGAATGTTGATTCTTGTTTCCTTCACTGATCTGTTCCTTCATAGGTGATATGCAATCTGTCCCAAACTTCTTTTGATGTACCACAAGAAGATATTCTATTATATTCAGTTGGTGATAAAGCACAATATAAGGAATAAATTGCTTTTGCATCGAGTGTCTGTTTCTTGGTTATTTCTTCCTGAGACATTACGCTAGATTCTTCAGTTTCTTTTCCTCTTTCAGAGACTGATGCAAAAGGGTAGAAGTAATTCCTTTTTCTACAACGTCCCATTCCGGAGGATCCTTTGATCGTAGGAAAGCTTTCATCTTGTTCTTCCGATGTTGTAATCCTTTCCATCAAAGTAAGGTGGTCTGGTATTGCTTTGCCCTTCTATCAGCCCTAGTGCTAGCATACTAGCCATGGATATTTTACTATGAAGTAAAACACTTCAAATAAAGTAAGTACACAGGCTCTGATACCAATTGATATTGCTAGTATAAACACCTAGAGGGGGGGTGAATAGGCGCACACACAATTTTTCTCAAATACGGAAGCAATTCTTAACAGATTGAAATATGATCGAGGTAGAGAGAGTAAGGAAGAGAAAATCAAACACAGGATTTATAGTGGTTCGGCTTATTCCAAGCCTACGTCCACTCTTCCGCACTGACAGCCCACCGGCTGGATTTCACTATGATCAAAAGAGAAGTTACAGCACGCTTTGCCTTGATTCCACAAAGTGTAGATATTCTATCACACCTCCTCAAGGTCTCTCACAAATATAGACTCTCTTTTGTATACAAGTGTTCGCTCAAGAGATTTATCTAAACAAATAGGAGCTTCAGACTTTGGAATTTTTCTATTGCGCACTCTCTTTTTAAACAACTAAGAACGTCTTCCTTATATACTCCTTTATGCCATCATACCCGTTGGCACTTTCCAAAGGAATTCCTCCAATCTACCCGTTGGACGGAATCAATTAGGAAGATCGTTCGAGCTATTAAAGGAACGTGTTGATAGCCCATCAATCTCGTTCGCCCATACAATCGGATCTCGGTTTCCATAAGTAAAACCTTCCAATAATATTTAGACAATTATCGAATCTTCAGTCATTGAATCAATCTTGATCAATCAAAGGATTCGATACGTCTTCTCCAACCATGAGATCTTCTCCAGCATGATAAGGTCAAATCCCGAACAAAACATCTAGTTCGGGATAACCTTTCTTCAACGCATCGTAGACTCGATGAGGATAGACTTTGAGTCTTGAGTCTCGGCTGTCCTGAAGTCTTCGAGACTTTAACTAACGAGTCTGCACCTTCGACTAGACGACGGAAACATTTTGTCAACTTCAAAACTCTTCATGAGGATTTCTCCAACACCAGCAGCCGCCAGCTCGCGCCGTCCACTGCAACCAGCATCCACCAGCACCCGGCTCACCCGCAAGTTCGTGCCGTCCTCTGCACCAACTCTGCACGAGCGTCGACCCGATGACGCTTCCGCCCGCGACGCTCACCTTCCGCCACGAGATCTGCAACGCCGCGCGACCCGACGCCCCTGTCGCCGTCACCCACCGTCTCCGCCGAGCCAGCACTTGACGACGCTCCTCTCGCCCGTTCCCGACGCCGACGCCCCGCGCCACCTCTACCGTCCGACCGCCTCAGCCCAAGCTCCGCTCCCGCAGCTTAAATCGACTACCGCGACCTCCGACCGTGACCCGACGCCGCAAACCAGCCGATCCGCCCCCGTCCGCCGCCGTTCAGCCCTCTGTTTCGCCCTCCGCCGCCGCTGGTTCGCCGGTTGCCTCCCCTCGCCGGTGCCCCGAACACCGGCAGCTTCGTCCGCCATCGCCCCCTCACCGAACGCCGTCGACCAACCCCTTGGCGACCCGACCGACGGTGACCCCACCAAAAGCCGCACGAGCCCAAGCCTTGCGTGGGAAAGGAAAAGATAAAAAGAAAAAAAAAAAAAGGGGAGCATTAGGTAGTTTTTTATTATTATTTTATCTTTTTGTTATATAGTTTATAGTTTGTTTTTATATAGTTTTTAGCGTGATTATTCATTAATGCATGATTGAAGTTCCAATGTGAAATGTCCCCTCAAATTAGGGATTATGAGTTCGATTTTTGCGCCTGAAATCCAACTCACAATCTCTTACAAAATCGACAATCCAATCTCATGCCCGAGATTCGATTCGCAATTTAATTGAAAATTGACAAACCCGATCTCATGCGCGAGATATGGTTCGTCAATTTTGGTATTAATCTTATCTTGAATGGATTGGATATCGGGTTATTTGAATTAACTTTTGTTTTTGCATAAAAAAAAAAATGCAAGTTAGATTAGGGCTAGGGCTAGCGTATTTAGTTATTTCGTTTTTTTAAAAAATAACAAAAAAAAAATCCAAAAAAATGCATTCAGGATATTAGTTTTTTTTTTAAGAATTGCACGTGTCAATTTAGAATATGATTTTTTATTTTAAATTTTTACAACAGAAAAAATCCCAAGAAAAATTAATTAATTTAGGATGCTAGTTTTTTTGTAGGTTGCATAATAGGTCTTTTTTTTTTTTTTTTTTTTAAATGCATGTTTTAGAAGAGATAACATGTCCCTTTAATTTTCACTCTAGTAGTTTTTTTAGTGATTTTTAATTACGAATTTTCATAAATAAAAAAATCATCATGCATTTTAGAATAGAATTGCATGTCTCATTTTAAGTTTAGATCAATTTGCATCTTAGGTTAGAAATTGATAGATTAAAATAACGTCTTAGTTTAAATTAGGATTTAGCATGACTTAATCCTAAGCTTAAATTGGATGGAATTTTAATTTAGCTAGGTAATTTTTGCATTTTTCTTAATTTCGAATATCATGAAAAATACAAAAATTTGTCTTTAGATTAATTAGTTTCATTTTTTAGGATAAATTGCATTTTTAGGAATATAAATATCATGTGCACGTCATGTAGAATTAGGTTCATATAATCCAAAATTGCCCGTCATTATAATTATGTCATTTTGATTTGCATATTTAATTATTGCATGTTCATTAAGAAAAAAAAAATTTACTCATGTCATGTAGTTTAGAACACATTGTCACGCCATTTCATGTTAGATTAGATGCATTGCATTTTGCATGATTTTCATTAAATAAGTAAAAAGAACTGCGTGTTAGAAATCATATTTAGGATTGTTGATATGAATTCTGATTTAACATTGCAAATGCTTTCGTTGCTATGAGGTAAGTCCTGCAATTTATTCATCGCTTTCTTGGGTGTTAAATTGATGGTTTGCGCACCCGCATGATCACCTCACATGTTAGGAAGATAAATTAAAATCAATTCAAGCTGCCTGCAAAATATTTTTTGAAATAAAAAAGAAAAGGTACCGAAAGGGCGTTAGAAAAATCTAGCGTAATCAAGTCCCCGAAGTCATTTAATCTATGGTTCGTAGGAGTGAAGTAATTTTCCTATTACTTTACTTGGGTTTCTAATCGACCCACCAAAAATAGATTAGTGGCGACTCCATGATAAAAATCTTTTGCATATTAAGAACTTGAACCTAAGCCGCGAATTGGTATGGGCTTGGGAGAGCCCGAGTTAAGTCTAGGCTTAACAATCCATTAGCCGAACCCTTAGGTGGTCCAACCCGCTTCAGGGAGGTCGCGACATATTTCAACTTTGGTGAGCATTAATATTATATATTAGCTTTGGTGAGCTATACCATCTACATTAGCTTGGGTGAGTAGTGATTGGATTGATCGAATTTGTAGATGGTACTGATGATTTCGATTTGAGCGGATCGATTTATCCTTGGATGACTTGACTGAGTTGATCGATGAACCGAATTGAATTGAATTGATTAGTTAAGTATATGAATTATACTAACTTGCAAGAATGAACTGAGGTGAGGTAAGTCCTCTGTCTTGTGTGTGCATAAACTGCCTTTAGGCGTATTTCTTTTTTAGTTGGAGTTTAAGGGGTGAACTTATTGAGACATTGTCTTACCCTGTCACGGGCTTAACTTTTCAGGTCCCTAGTGGGAATGACCTAGAGCTTGAGGCAGAAGGGTCATGAGCATAAGTGGCTTAGAAGTTCTTTTGAAGATAGACCTCATGTACTTAGATCCTAGAGTTGATATCTGTTTGTAAACCCAAGTGTGGTTTTTAATAATGTGTTTGATTTGAAATTTGTGATCCTGTTTTTCTATCCCATGTATATTTGTATTAGGGGATTAGTTTATACACTTCCGAATGTGCATAAAAATTGAATGAGTCAGCAACACGTCCTAGAACATCACAAGTTTAATCGACCACCGAGGATGGGCACGTGCTCGAGTTTCAAGGCATGACAAATGGTATGGTAGACACCTAAAATGACCGCCAGAAATTCCAAAAATTTAGTCAATGCTAACTTGCTAAGCAATGATGAGAATGGAAGATTTGTCAAGTTTCAAACTCTGGATCAGCATGCGTTGGCAAACTTACTAATTCATCTAGAGGAAAGTCGCTTGCTTTTGACCAGAGGTTGTTTTGACTTGATGGATCCACCAAGGTTGAGGAATCGGAGGGTGCTAAAAAGATATTCTTAATGTATAGTTGAATGACCGGAGGAACGAAGGTGCCAATAGTGGCTGTATCATCTCTCTTCACTGTCGGTCCGGTAGCCACAGGGAGCACTGCTCGCCCTTGTTTTGAGGCTGAGGAACTTGAAGAAGACGACTTCACTTAGAGTTCCACTTGAAGCTCTGATTTCGGTCGATTTCAGTATGATTTCCTTTCCACCGAGACTATGTCTGACCATATTTTTTTTGTTCACTTTTATTTTTATGTGAGCATGTCCTCCGGTTACATTCGGTAGCAGTCGTTGACAAGGTGGTGGCAAAAAATCCATGGCCCAAATGTTAACCATTACATACATCTAGGTTTGCTTACCACAGACTTTTTATCTGCTTGTGCTAGTCATGCCACGTAGGTATAAGCATTTAAAGGTTGGTGATGGAGGTGGCGATTGATAGCTGGTCCCAAGTAGACTGTGGCAAATCAGTGATAGGTGGTGTGGGTTAATGGGAGATCATGTTTTATGGGATGTGGATCTATCTTTGTTGAAGCTTAGGTGTTGCGGAATAAATATGCAGAGCGTTGAACGGGCGATGAGGAAAAAGTCCTGGGAATGGGAAGTTAGCGTAAAAGATGGCAAGTAAAGAAGAAGCTAAGAGAACAATTAATAGGAAAAGAAGACAAAAATGTGAAGGAAATAGAATGGGCTTAAGTTAAGTTTTATGGGCTAGTCATTATTTGTTAGATTTGGAGTTGCAATCCTGGGGCTTAAAACAAAGTCACTTGTGTTAGTTACTCGTCAGGTATCGGTTTTTATTTCTCGCACCTTAATCTAGACTTTTTCAAAACTTGGGTATTTACTTCCTGCACTTTCAATACATTGATTGCTCTTTTCCTTTTAATGTGATTAGGGAAAACCTTAGGATCATAATAAACTTTTGAAAACCATTGCATGAGCAATTAACAACAACAAGTGACCCTTAGGGTTTATAATTGATAATTAAAACTATTTGACCATTTGAATGAATATGCCATCCGAGTTAGAGGTATCCAAAGGGTGCTAATTATTTAAAAGAACTCTATCAAATGGAAGGCATAAGCAAGATAAAAATAAACCCTACTATCGATAAAAAGAATAAACTTTTATTAGCATAATCATGTTCTTAAGCCTTGTCACTCTCTAGTTGTGTATGAAGCAAGACAAACTCTTGTGGCTAGCCTGATTTTTAGCCAACCCAAAAAGGCTAGTAGTGACTTCTATCTCACATATAATCCTTTATGCTTAAATTCAAATTTAAAATGAACCCAACATTGCACAAGGTAAGAGCTTAGGAGAAGTCAGGCCTAATTGAGGACTATTGGCCCGCTTTTGGTCATTACCTTTAAATTGTGTGTCGTGAAAATTGGGAGGGTCGCGACAAAGAAAAAGGAGAAGGGACCAAAACCGAAAGAAATCAATCTCCACTTCTATTGATTTGGACTGTTTGTATTTGATGGGAACGATGGATAGGTGGCTCATGTTTGGCCCTTCTATTACGGAGTTGTTTATGGAAGCATAAAGTCAGTCTCCTTCCTCTTTGTCGAGACATCTTCGTGGAATTTTCTAAATCAATGCAAAAGTTGATCTCCTTTCTCTATATTTTACTGATGTTTTCGTGTACACTCAGGCGACATGTCATAACTTTACTGGATATCTTGCTCTATTTTGTACTTGCAAGTAATCTGCGTTTTCTTCTCACTTTTGCCTTTTCAAGCCGGTTTTGTTCTTGTGACAATCATAGTTGAAGCAACTACCGCATCAGCTTCTGCAATTACAGTTGAAGCATACAAAGATGGACTTAGCATTTTTGGCCAGATGAGTACAACAAATTACTCTTCTTTCAAGTTTAATAATGAGAGGTTATGCAAGAGGGGATAATATAGAGGCATAAACAAACGACAACAAGATGAAGAGGGATGCTGAGTAATGAAGGTTGGATTTGCAAGTAGTGCACCATTCAGTGAACGACGCCCGGGCCAGTGGCGGCAGCCGATTTGAGCCAAAACAGAACTAAGAGAGTGTATTTTAGCGATCCTTTCACCGACTAGTAATAGAGTGACTCTTAGAGCATAGGACATATTGATCTTCCCCAAATAAAGAGCACGGAATAAGATCAGAAACCAAAAATATGAGGCTCATCGCCCACCTGAGAGAAGCGATTCTGCAGCAGAATATGATTGCTGAAATGCCTCTTCCATGGAGGACGGAGACTTAGCCAAATCATCAAAACCTCCGTGATGACCGACTGTTAACCTGCCGCTGATGGATGACAACTCCGGCGTTGGAATATCGCCCTCCAAGTAATGCAAAACTTGACGGATGCTAGGCCTCATCAGCGGCTCAGCGTGGGAACACATCAACCCGAGTTTCAGAACCAACTCCATTTCTTCTTCCACAAACACCGTCCCCAACTTCGGATCTCTGGCCTCGAGAATGGCACCTCCGTCCCAGAAAGAAAATACCCAGTCCACCAATATCGTGTCCTCCGCATCTCCATTCTGGATCGGCCTTCTCCCGCAGGCGACCTCAAGCAAAAACACTCCAAATGCAAACACGTCTGTGCTCTTAGTGGCTTTGCCGGTTCGCGTGTGTTCGGGGGTGAGATAACCAAGCGTTCCTGCGACGTGAGTCGTTTGAGGGTCGGCTCCGTGGTCATATAGTCTCGCAAGCCCAAAATCTCCAAGTCTTCCATTTAGGTCAGCATCTAGCAAGACGTTACTCGCCTTTATATCCCTGTGGATCACTACTTGCTCCCAGCCTTCGTGCAGATAAAGCAGTCCAGATGCCACTCCTTTGATCACCCTAAATCTTTGCCCCCAATTTAGGGTGACTGTTGGTTGGTTATAGAGGTACCTGTCGAGGCTCCCATTGGGCATGTATTCGTAAACCAAGAGCAACTCCCTTTCCGACGGCAGTAACCAAGGAGCGACACTATGTTGCGGTGACGTAGCCGACCGATGCTGATGATCTCCGCTATGAATTCTCTCATACCCTGTCTCGATTCATGTGAGACCCTCTTCACTGCGATCTCTATGTTTGATGTGCGTAAGATTCCTCTATAGACCCGACCGAACCCACCAGTCCCTTATAGCTCTTTCTCCCGAAATCCTTTTGTCGCAATATAAAGGTCTTTGTACTTCAACCGGTGCGGGCCGTAGTCCCTCTCCCAATCTTCGAGCACCTCGGCAAATTTCCGTTTCCTTCTCATCACGTAAACCACGCTCGAGATCAGGATTGATATGAGGAAAAGAACCACCCATGGTAGCCCAATAGTCAGTACCTTCGACGTATCCTTTTACCGACCTGAGGAAGCTTAGGAAGTTGGGACAGGGCAAGTTCCTGAGCCTTTGCATTTACCCCGAAGCTCCAACCCAGAACATAGTAAGAAGTTTGGGTTGAACCGGTCGATAACGAGAAGCCAACATACATGTTCTCGTTGATAACTGACGCGAGATCCCATGTAAGAGACAGAAGGGGAGTGTTTGGCTTTTGCACTTTGATCGGAGCCAATGTGACATCGACCCGCTTTTCAGTTCCATTATAGTCCACCCAAACTTGCATTTCTTCACCACTGATTAGAGTCAAGTTCTTGAACTCGCCACCATATGCATAATACCCTGCCGGAGTTGAATTTGCTGATATCAACCCGTTCAAGTCGATTCCGACATGATTGTCGTTGATGTCATTAAACTCGCTGCTCTGGAACGTGTCAAATTCCACCCCGAACACATGATTGGTGGCGTTGCCGTGGTCAGTTTGGTTGAAAATGCCAAGGTATTCGCTAGACAGGGACCCGGGGAAGCCTCTCTGGGGCGTGACCATGAAGACGATCCCGTGGCCGCCCAGAGTCTTATACCGAGGTCGGATCGCGAAGACGAACGTGGTGGAGAAGGAGAAGACGGAGCCGTTTGGCGAGTTCTTGAACTGGACTGGCTCGGGATGGAAGGCGTGGCCCATATTCTGTCTGACGTCGTAGCCCATATTCAGGAGGCCATCGGGGGTGACCCAGGCCATCCCATCGAGGCTCAGCTTTCCCAATTGGAAACCGTTGTACACGAAACTGGTCACTTGAGCGTAAGCCGAAACGGCTAGCAGAGAAACCAGAACAAGAATCTTGAAGAACATAGCTCAAAGTCTGCTGCAATTGATTTCGAAGGATACGTCACACCTGGAAATATATATCTAAATATCTCAACTCAATTTATCCAAAATGCAATTACCAAAAACTCACAGCCGATAGCACTTTCCTCTTTTTTGCCGATAGCACTCTTGTCTTTTTTGTCATTAGCTAAAGAACTTGAAAAGATTAGAATGAAATGGGTGAGCAATATCTCTTCTAAGCAAAACAAGCACCTGCTATACATATTTGCAAAACCATATCGAAACTCATCGAATTCAAATTCATAGTATAGCATATGCATGAGATCAAATACAAGTTTTATCTTTTCAACAAAACTTTATACGTATTAGAAATACTTCAGTAATTTCAAAGCAAATATCAATGGTTCAGTCTATTGATTAATCTCATCAATTCACGTATTAATAATCTATTCTATTAATCAATCTCAAATCAAACATCAGTAGTCTATTCCATCAATTCATCTCATCCAGTCACATGTCAATGGTCTGTTCCAATATTCAATCTATTGCACTATATCGAACAATAGTCATAATACAATGCTTAGTAACAAGGCAACTAAGTTTCCTCCTTGACAAGTTCTCCATTCATTATCAATCGGTGGTTGAGCCATAAGGATATCCTAAAAACTAATATGCATAACCAAAAACCCTTCACTGTGATAGTGTGTACCAAACCATCATTTTTCAATACTAGAAATCCAATTTAGAATCAATCACATAATCATAATACAATTTTACAAATCAAAACATTTATCTCTCTACAAATCAATTCTTTTCGGAAACAATCTAGAATTGGTATCATAAATCATTTTCACAATACCAAACATATACCCTTTTATAACATAATACCTTTCATAAATCAGATTAACAAATCAATACATATAACCTTTTTGCAATCCATTTCTAAAGCATTTCTCAAACAATTTCACAATAATCATCTCATAAATCGTTTCCAAAACTGCTTTCAATACAATTTCAAATAATAAAAATGGTAGTAAATGCCCAATCAAGATTTTATACATTGAATATGCTATAAACATCACTTTTGCCTTTTAGACAATTTTTTTTTTAAATATTTTGCACACAATATGTCTAATTCTTTTCATTTTCAAAATTTAGAAATTTAAAGAAGAGATGGTATCACTTACTTAGAAATACCCAAAACCAAATAATTAGCTATATGAGCCGAAAATCTCGTAATTTTATTAATTAAACAAGAATTGAGTCAAAACCATGTGAAATGCTTCTTTAACCATACTTGATTCAGAGTCAAAATGCTCACTATGGGTCGCTGAGAGACCTCAAGAATGACTAATTATGGCAAAAAAACCACTAGTGTGAAGAATAATCACTCGCATGACAAACTTTTCACACCATATCTCTTTACTGAACTCCAATTCAAGTGCGCTTATTGTCAAAAGAAAGCCCTTTTAAAGTATTTAAAGATCTTCAGTTTGGCCAGCCAAACTGTAGATGGCAACTGGTGAGATTCAGCACCGAAAGCTGCTGGTTGAGTTACTGTTCAGCATGTGCACCCAATTTCAAAAGTTTGTTTCGGGCACACCGTAAGCTCGAATTGAGTTATGTAAAATCACATAGCTCCATAACATCCTAGACTATCAATACCCCATAAATTTTCAACTTAACAACTTCTAAATCGGACTTTGCTGTTCCAATTTGACATAATTTTGAATTTGTACCATAATTCCATAAACTATTCCGATTATAAAATGAAAGGCTTGAATCCTTACCGAGAATTGCGAATAGAAGTAAACTCCGCTTTGCAAGACCCCCATAGCATGTAGCGCAAAACCTTCTTCCCTTTCTTCTTCTTTTCCCTTTCTTTCTTGCTTTTCTTTTATTTCTCTCTTTCAAGCTTGCCCTCTTCCCATTACAACAACAGAGCCCACTTTTCTTCTTTCTTTGTTAATTAGTCAATATATTTTTTTTCCATAGACTTTGATCGAGTCCAACTCCACACATTTGCATATACAATTAATTACAAGGGCTATAAAAATCAGAAGCATCGTTATCTAACAACGTCTAAAGAATGGTGCAAATTTCTCCACGTGAGGTAGGACAAACGCATGGTGGAAAAATGAAAGACAACGAAAGTCCACAGTTTCGGCCGCCATTCTAGACTGGGCACATCTTATGGTACGAGAGAAGTTCTATTTATATTTTAGATTTACATTAATTTGGATGAGGTGATTCGAAAGAAAAAACTGGGATTTAGATAATTGTAAGAGAGAGAAGAAAGAAAGGATTGTAAGGGATTGAGCTAAATTGTTGTCAAGATGCAAGGGAGGAAAAAGGAAAAAAAAACGATTGTGATGCGAATAGCCTTTTGTGTATTCATAAATAGATATAGAATAGTCTTACAAGTGAGGAAGAAGAATAAATTTATTGAGTGGCGCACAAATCTGTTCAAATACCTACGAATCCCTTCATATGATTTTAGAATGCACATGAATTAACCTGATCAATCCCTCATCATCTCCCTTGATCCCTCCTAATCATTTCCTTCCCTCTCTTTCATCCAAACACAATTATGTTTTTAGAACCTTTTATCTACCCTCCCAATATCTTCGAACAAGCATGGTTTTAATGTAGATCCACATGCTGCACGTTGTATTTCAAAGATACAACAGTTTCAGCGCTAAATTATTAATGTAAGAATTATTGTGACCCACATGATATTTATTTAATTGTTTAACAAATATTTAAGAGCTAAAATGTATTGGCTATGAAATGTTGCAAATCTTATAAAAGAGATGAAAGATACAATTCTATTGAGAAGTTATCGTTCTTCCAAAGAAGTGCGACTCTTATGAAGTTAAAAGGAGTTTTGATGGAAAATGCCTATTAATAGCATGTATAAATAGGATATGATTTTCTTTCAGCAAGAGGACGGACGTTATATTTTACCCTCCATAAGATAAGATATGTTAAGGAAAAGTATGGATTAAGGGAGAGAAATTAGATCTATTTGGTTTTCCGCAACAAATATTTTCAAAGGTATTGCTATGGATAAATGTATGTTTTCATCCCTCTTATTGTGAAAATCATGAAGATCAATAATCCCCTGTTTTGAATTTTAACATTAAAGAATTACTTTATTGATAACAATAAATTGACAATTTCTATGTCCCATAATTTACAATCTTATTCAAATCAATGGCGTGAGAGAAAAGTATGACAAAATTTTTAAGGGTATTTTGAAGATTGTAATAGGAGACTAGAACTCTCTCCTACATATACGGCACGTGTAACTCTTTATTTTACACATCATACATCAATCACCTTTGATTTAGTAATAGTAATGGATACATAATGTGTAGAAAAATTTTTACATCGATTCTGCAATTACTAGTAATCCTAGATAGATATAGATACAAATATGTTAGACTAGTCCTAAATCATTCTTAGAGATGGAAGCATATCTCAGTTTTCAAGAATTAGAATAGGAAGTTAGGGAGATGGACACCAAAAGTGTCAAAAGTTGTGTATAGCGCTCATTTTAGTACCAAATTTTTTTTTTTTTTTTTTAGATCACTTAACTACAATTTTTTTTAAAACGATCATTTAAGTGACAACTCCGATTTGGGTTGATGTGGCCATATTTTATTAATTTCTCAATCCTACGTGGCTCTTTGACGTACTTAATTAGCATATAACCTCTAAATAACATCATGCAGACAAGTTATGAGTCATTATTTGTATGTCAAAAATTGTATATATGGATCGTTTGAGTGCCAATTATTGTTAAAAATGATTACTTAAGTACTAATCGTTATTGAAAAATGATCACTTCAGTACTAGTTGTTGTTAAAAAAATGGTCATTTAGTGCAAATTTCAATTAAAAAGTTATTATCGTGCGACTTTGTTTTGGACGTCGATGTAGACTGGATTTTTTTTAAAGAAAATGCGTCAAATCATATTAAAATTTTAATTATAAATGTTACGTAATCAATTTGGTTGGAATTTTTTGTCGGAAACAATTAAAGTAATCGTTTTTTTTCTCTAATTTGGCATTTAAGTGAGCTAGGAAAAACTCTTGGCACTAATGTGAGCGCCGTAGGCAAGTTTTGGCACTTTTAGTGTCAATTTCCTCTAGACTATGGTAGTAGCCTCACAAGTGGTCCCTGTGCTTGTTGAGTTTAGGATGCCTCTTTTTCCTTCTTTTTTTTTTTTTTTTTAAGTACAAACGTCTTTCATCTAGAGACATATGTTCTATGTTATATTT
The DNA here is from genome assembly GCF_016545825.1 of Eucalyptus grandis. Classification (NCBI taxonomy): domain Eukaryota; kingdom Viridiplantae; phylum Streptophyta; class Magnoliopsida; order Myrtales; family Myrtaceae; genus Eucalyptus; species Eucalyptus grandis. The sequence continues at coordinate 30,174,765 of NC_052618.1, read as the reverse complement.
CTTAGATAAAATTTAGAAGCCACGTAGGATGCCACGTCTACACGATATCACTATTTAATGGTGACTAAATTACTACATTAGTGTTTGCATTTACTCTTCTTCTTCTTCTTTTATTATTTTTTTTTATAGAATCTTCAATTTGAACAAACAACATTTAATTTAGAGACTAAAATTGCCAAATACCAAAAGAAAAATTTCTATTACGGAGATTAAACAAATTGAAAAAGTACGGGGATTAGTAGTGTGATCTCTTTTTCTTTAGCTTCCTCCATTGATGTAATTGAGGTATGTGTATGTTATAAAATTTACATTTAGACTTTGTTAATTTTGTGAAAAAATAATGATTTAAAAAATATTTTCCTAAAAGTGATTGTTTGCATTGTTAAGAATAAAAAGCTAATAAAAAAATATTTTCCAATAATAATTTATAAATAGATCTTTTTGTGAACGATGAAAATTTTGTTCGTTTTTTTTTTAAAGCGATACAAATAATCATTTTGGGAAAAATAACTTTTGAATCATTATTTTTTTTTTTTGCAAAACGAATGCATCTTAAGTTCTTTCATGAGTTCCATCGGATTCTGTGGCTTGTTTTTTGAAATTTGTGGTGAACACATCTTAGTTTTTGGTACTTGTTCGAGAAGATCATCACCCATGTTACCAAACAAATTCTAAATGAACAAAGAATATCAACAGTGCTTGAGTGTTGACGCCTAAAAATTATTTGTTTTTAATTAGGTTTTCTTTTATTTTATCTTTTTAGAAAAGCGGAGAAAAAACGAAAAAAAAAAAAAAAAAAAGTGGAAGAAAAACAAAAAGAGAAGTAGCCCTCAAATGGGCCCTTACGGCCCATTTCCCTTTCAGCCCGGCCCCACTAGTCGTCTCCTTCCTCGCGCCTCTGACAGCACACGCGTAGAGGACGCGACACCGAGAGGCAGGCGAACGGCGACCCACGTGGGAGGGGCAGGCATGCGTCGGATGGGACGCCGGTTCGGCCGGCGAGGCCGCTTGGCGCACGAGGACGGCGATTGAAGCTCCGTCAACCGGCTGCCCCCTCGCCTATAAATAGGCCTCCATCTCCATCGTCGAGGGGCACACCGAGAACGATCGAAGGTTGCAAAGCTTCGAGCTTCCTGCTGAGAGACTTCAGAAGGGGAGCCGAGGTCGAGCAAGCCCAGATCCGAAGGCTCGCGGCTGGAGAGGGAGAAGTTCTGCCAGGTGGAGACGGAGGGAGAGAGAGAGAGAGAGAGAGAGAGAGAGAGAGAGAGAGAGGCCACCGGAGCTTGGGGTCCCCTGAGAGACTTTGGGGAGCTCGAGTGTAGGTCGGCCGTGGTGTGGTGAGCTCAGAGGGGTCCCTGAGAGACTTCGGGGAGCTTGACGAGTGAACCCGAGGGAGAGAGAGAGAGAGAGCCCCAACCAGATCTGACCGAACCCAGGCCTCGCCGTCACCGTTGTTGCTCGCCGCGGCCTCCACTGTCGCAAATCGACCCCCGCCGTCGCCATCGTAGCGCCCGTTCAAGAAAGGGTAAAGAGCTCGTAGTTGTCGTCCCTGCCATTCATTATAGCCCCCTTCCGTCGCCGTCGCCGTCGCCATCGTCGTTGCCGTCACCGTTGTCGCCGTCGCCGCATTTGGGAAACCCTAGGGTTCCCGATTTTCCGGGTCGCGACCCCGGGTAGACGGGTCGGACCCGGATCGGGAACCGGGTAGGGATCCCGCAGATTACGGGGGCGGCGGAAATTCGGGTCGCGAGTCGGAGCCGGGTCGGGTAGGGTTTCGCCGAAGGGAGCGGGTTGTCGGGCCGGGCGTCCCCAAACGCCCGGTCACGACGTCGTTTTAATATTAAAAAAAAAAAAAGGAAAATGCGAAAAATCCGAGTCGGGTCCACGTTTGGGTTGCCGGCTCGGGTCGGACCCAACCCGCGGATCCGACCCGGTTGGTTTTATTTTGTTATTTCAATATAAAATAATATTCTAATAAATAAAAAAATAAATATTTTATTCTCAAAAAATCAAAAAGTGTTTAATTTTCTAAAAATATTAAAAAATGTTTTAATTTCCAGAAAATCGAAAAATATTTAAAAATTTCGAAAAATGTTTTAATTTCCAAAAAAAATCGAGAAAATCAAAAATAATTTATTTTCCAAAAATATTCTGAAAAATATTAAAAAATATTTTATTTTCCAAAAAATCAAAAAAATCAAAAAATACCAAAATCAAAAAAGTTCTTTTTATGTCCAAAAATTAGAAAAAGACTAAAAAAAAAAAAAAATGCTTTTCCTCCCAAAAATGCATGGAAAATCCCCGAACATCCAAAAAGCCTTAGGATTTAAACAAGATTAGGTACCAAAAGGGCCTTAGTGATTAACTAATGTAATCAAGTCCCCGATCCTAATTTCTCTCGGGGTTGCGCAGAGTGAGTATTTCTCCGATACTTCACTTGTGTTTCTAATCAACCCACCCCAAATCGATTAGTGGCGACTCCAATTTAAAAAATGATTTACAGGTTAAAAACTTGAACCATTAAGTCGTGAATTGGTGGACTTGGGAGAGTCCGGGTTTAATAAATTCAGCCGAGCCATTAGCCTCATTTAGGCGCTCGTACCCGATCGCGGGCGCTAGAAGAAAAGAGGTTGCGACATTGAGGTTTTGGAACCTAACGTCAACTTTATGTCATCTAAAATTAGCCAACCCAAGTAATGCATTTACTGCAAAGTCACCTATAGAATAGTGTCACGCAACTTCTTGGGCAGAAGGACACACCAAGAGTGCTAAAAGTTATATATAACACTCACTTTAATATCAAAATTTTTCGCTAGATTACTTAAATGCCAATTCGAAAAAATAATAATCACTTAACTGCCAACAACGAAAATTCCGACAAAAAGTAATACGTGGCTTTTTTAATTAAATTGAATTGGCATTGAAAGTCAATGATTTCAAGCCACTTATTATTGGAAGAATTCATCATTAATGTAGACCTAAACACTTGGTGATCTAATCACGTTGCAAGGACCGTTGCAAAGGAACATTTTCCTATTCTAAGGTAGAGTGCCTTGAAATCTTTGTTAGATATAGGTGTCTACGGAAGGACCAGTGCTTCACATTCCAATTTTCAGTTAGTATTTGCAATTCGCTTAAAGAACATATTCTTTATTTATTTTGAATGTCAATTGTTCCTCCCACATATGGCTTGTCTAACTAAGATTTCAAGATACTCCATCTTAGGAAAGGAAAATATCAGCGAACTCAACATTTTCAAGATAGAAACCTCCTTCATGATGGGCCTCGTGACCTAATTAGACCACCGAGTGTTTCAATCTAGAGTTCTTTAATAAAGAAATGCTTGAAATCACCTTGGAGATTGGGTTTCCAGCGTCAAAATTTGACAATGACATGCATAAACATTTTAGTTGCATTAATAACATCCAATTTGAATAGATATATAGATGATTTTGGATCGTCAGATGTCTAGCACCTCTAGATGCACCATTGCCTCCAAGCTTAAAGGGAGTTCTATTAAACGCGTGCAAGAATTCAAGTAGAATGCCCTAAGTCCAGTCAAGCAAGAAAAATAAGGTGAAAGGGATGCATTTGTGATACCATGTAAGTTTAAGACTCGGAGTCTTTGCATAGACAAGAAGAAGCTATGAAGGGTCACAATCTAAACACAATTTCTTTGTAGGAGTAAAATTGAAAAGTTTATGCAATTTGACTTATCAGTAGATTGGAAAAGTCATTATCCGTAAAAGAAATTTGACTTGCAAATGCCCATACTTTTTCCTTTCGGTCTTCATTTGGCCCCTTGCAATCTCTTGCCAAAAACTTATGGTATCTTATGATGAAATTTTATTGGCCCTATTACAAAGTACATTGTTCATTCAAACATGTTTCTTCATTTCTCTTTTCTCTACCAGAGGCACGTGGTTAGATCATGCAATATGTTGTGTTCTTTGTCGTCTACATCACAAAACTCATCAAACTGTGGAGAAATCCTTATACTTTCCAACATTCCACTAAATAATCAACAAAGATGTCACACTCTTCGATAAACAATGCTCCTTACAGAAAGCAAACCTTTTTATCCTCCCTATCTAAATCATCATAGTTAAAAAACTCAGACACTTCATCAATACCTTGGATGTTGATACTGGGTCATCTCCACAACCTCTTCAATTGATCTCCCTGAGGGTGAATAATGTCATTCTTCCTAAAAGTTCTCACCAATTTATTGATCATGCAAAGTAACACACTCTCTAACCATAGCTTGTGCTATAGGTATAAATATTTGGATTTTTCATACTTAGACCAACTTTTTCAAACATTTTATATGTGCATCCATATGGGGAAAATGCTTCATATTTACAAGCTCATTGTCGTCTGACTCATAGCACAAATCACAAAATCTACTAGTAGATACCACCTTTTTGTTCTTGTATTGTTAGAAATATCTATCTCCTATAGATCATAGGAATCCCAAAAATTATCAAGGAGAAGCAAGTATCACATGCCTCTCACTTTGCTCGATACAAGATTGAGTAGTCTCAACCGCGTTGACTCCACCCTCCACTTTTAGCTTCAGACGCTACGTAATTGCATGTTGCACTTTCTCAACGTTCTAGGCGTTCAATAACCATATCCAAATTAAAATATCAAACATTTTCACAACCTTTTTATTTCTATTCAACTTATGCAAGACTATAGTTTTTCCAATTCCCACCATTCCCTATACTTCAATTCTTTTGAGATTTCTTTCTCTCCAGAACCACCATTCCTCACTCTTAGAAGGCATCTATGACTCCCACAGGCCACTCCGTTATCAATATTTGCCTCTTATAGCAGGGCTTGTAATTCTCCACGCTTCTTGACCACATGCTTGTCGAAATTTGCACATGACCAAAACTAAGAGAATCTCCAAGCATGCCTGATCTCTTATTGTGCTTGTTTTTCAATCACCTTAACCTTGCAAGTCCAACCTTCATATTCTTTAGTTGCGCTCCTCATCTTATTTTTGTTTATTTCCACCTCTTCATCATCCCTTCTTGCATAAAGTTTTTTTTTTTTTTGCTTTTTTGTTCTATATCTCCAAATTGAACTTAAAATTGTCAGCATAGTCAATTTTTTATGGCAAAAAATGCTACGCCTATCCTTGTATGCTTCAACTACTATTGTAGAAGCTACTTGTCGCTGCTTCAACCATGACTATCACCAGAACAAAATTAATTTGAAAAGGCATCCAAACAACGAGAGAAGGAAATATATATTGCCTGTGAGTACGAAATTGAGTTAGTCATAAGAAGATGGTAATGATACTTACTCAGAAAAATGGGAAAAATAAAAGGCTTAACTTTTTATTTGCCAAGTGAATGCACTGAAACAAGAGAAGGACATTAATTTTGCAATGATGTAAAGACATCAACAGAAATGTCTCAACAACAAAAAAACCTTAAAACTTTTGCATTTGGATCAATTACAGTCTAAGTGAATCCAATCCAAATGTTTCAACCTATGTTTTTTTTTTTTTTTTTTTTTTTTTGAGAAAGCTCAGTACCAGAACTACAACATGATTATTATGTTACTATAATAAAAACATAAGGCAAGTCAAAATAATAACAACGTATTCAGAAGAAGACTTATTTAGACCATTAAAAATTTTAAGATGGCAAAAGATGGCAGCTACTCAAGCTACAAAAGTTGCATCTTTTGTCATCACACCATCGTTTAATCACAGAGCAGAGGAACAATTTGGCAATAGAGATTGGATCTTTTCAAGAACAGGCTTACGCAACAGAAAGGAAAAAAAGAAAGGAAATAAAAGATAAAAATACAGTCCAATAGGCAACATATATAAGATTCGTAGAGTGAAGGAACATCTTGTGTACTTGAATCCGCTGAGATTGAAATTGGCAATATGAGAATCACATGTAAGTGTTGAGAAAACTTCTACCAAGTTTTGAAGTTGACAAAATTTTCTTGTTCTTGTTCTTGTTCTTGTTCTTGTTCTTATTTTGAAGAATAGTAGACTTCTAAAGTCATATTGTAGACTCTTGTCAAAATCTATTCATTCTAGAAGTCTTCTCACTCTGACACAATCCAGGTTGAAACCAAGTCCAGAACAAAAACATAATCATATTCAGAATTATTGATCTTACGACAATGATTCAGTATGAATGTTATAGAGATTTATTCTTTAATATCTGGCTTTATGGCGAAAATCTCACTTACCTTTTATAAATATATTGATGGAATCAATCATGAATTGATAAAATCAATCTTGAAGAAAAGTTCTTTTTGGAAAGCATCTACTTATGGAAATTTAGATTCTTATTGTATGGGCAACTAGAATCAACAGATTTTCATCTCAATCTTCAAACAGCTATAAGATTTCCTTAATTGATTCTGTCTAACGGATTGATTGAAAGAACTTCCTCTAGAGAATGCCAACATCTAGTAAGGCATAGAGGAGTATTTAAGGAGCTCATTTAGTCTATTTGATAGTGTGCGTGAAAATTGAAATTCCAAAGTTTGAAGCATTTCCAACCACTTGTTCTTCAATGACAGCTCTTACAAATTGTATTCAAGAGAGAAAATCACAAGAATAGTGACTTTGTGTGGGAAAAAGAAATCTTCCACCGAGTGTTTGCATTTGAAATATTGTACTTATTTATTAATACCTTAGTGAATTTCAGCCAAAAGACGACGGTGTGGAAAAGTGGACGTAAGCTTGATCTAAGCTAAATCACTATAAATCTTGTGTGCAATTCTCTTTTCCCTTAACTCTTTTCAACTTTATTTGTTGCAACATTTTAAGTTTCACAAAAATCTAGTCCATCTCTTATCTAATTTTGAATTCTGCACCAGAAGTCTGATAGCTCGTTTAATCAGACTCTGATCCTTTTCAGACTTTGTTTGCAACTTAATTTATATCACATTTACTTGTCAATGTTTGTTTTTAAACACCTATTCACCCATTTCTAGGTGTTAGTGCTAACATTTTCAATAAGAAACATGGCACATGTTTGATGCTACTTGAGCGATCAGTGGGCGATCCATTGACGTTGACTTGTAAGACCAAATGGCACCTCTACAATTACATAGATTCCCTCATGCACCTTAGCATGTGAATGTAAATTGGTGAGTTTTAGGACTATGCCTCGATGTGTCGGGCAATATCTTCTATTCTAATGAAAAATTCTTAGATAAGCCCAATGTATGTATGGCCAATTCAAAGGTTCTGTCGGATGAGGTGGGTCTCAATCAAAGGGTGCATGTGAGTTGGGCTCACATCTACTGAATGCAGGCAATACCTACTCTTTTCCAACACCCTTCTATCTCTAACAAAACCGTCTATTTTGGTGAGAAATGGTGGTCACTGCTCTCTCTTTTACAAAAACTTGTTCTTTGCCAACTTATTATGGCGTCTGGTGATTCGTAGTTAGCGCGTGTGTTGTTTGCTTCTTCCTTCTTTGGGTTATGATCATGGGGAACATCAGAAGCAAACCAGAGTCGATGGAGCGGAGGAGCAATCATGGAATTAGGACGAGAGCAAGCTTTCCATCATATAATTCTGCTTCTGTCTCTAGTTCCTCTGTTTAAGCATTCAATTCCAACATCTCTTGCAGTTCCTTGATTCCCTTGGATTTTTCACACATGCATGATTTTTGGACAAGGAAAAGAGTTGCTATTATGTTGAAACGGAGAAGAGAGAAGAATGAGCCATGCATTGCTTCACCTAATTATAATCTATGGGTTTTTTAAAATCATATTCATTTGTTTACTTCTATAGCATCTCTATGCCAATTTTCACAGGAAAGCCAGATCTCCCATCAGAATGAAGATTATGAGTTATGAAGACTGGTTATAAGCCCTACCGATGCAGATTATGAATTATGAGCAATTTAGTCATAGTATTTGGATGTAATTACCATGCTAGTGAGCAGATCTAACCATGTGAGCATATCGGCCGTTTGACCATTAAAAAAGGCCAATAATAAGCTTGAGGATGAATTACATCACTCGAGCTCATCCTGTTCACGCAACAAGACCGAGTGAGGCAAAAGTTATTGGTACATTTAATGGTATCGGTCCCCACAATAAGCCGGAAGCCGTTACATCCACGTCTATGTCGTGTAAGGACCGACTCAGCCGACTCACACCTTAGCGGAAGTAGTTGCACTGCAAGGCCGTATTTATTACAATTCTGAATTTTCAAGTGTTATTTGTATTTAAAGATATTATTTGCAAACTAATGTTATTTCGACATAAAGTGAGGGAACTTTTTGGAAGTCGTGTCTATATATTCGTGTTTGTTGTACTTTTCATAATTATTGAATAATAGGAGGTTGATCATATTTGATTATTCATTTAACGCGTCAGAGACCGAAGTCAACCATCCTTGTCTGGTTCAAGAGCTATCAGCCTCATCTACCATTCCTGTGAGGTATATGCTCTCTGAGGCTCATCTTCTCAACAAGTTTTGGGGAATCAACACACACATACGTAGAAAAAGAGAGGCAAATCGACGCGTTGATCGAGCGAAATTGAGCCATGAACAGCCCCCGCACAGAACGGAGGCTGGAATTGCCAGAACAAGACAAGATCAATCTTGATAAGACCATCAACACCAGCCAGAGAACGCTCAAGGAACGAAGGTTGGGGTTATCGAAATCAGACCAGAGCGCCAAATTCAAGAAATCTGCTCGAGCTCGGACGACAACCATCGACGGCGGTAGTGGCGACTTTCTGGAAATTGTCGATGAATTCACTGGGATCCATTCGGCCGGAGGAGGAGGAGAAAGCGAAAAAGGTCTCGGCTATGGCAATGAAAATAAAGGCAGCCCTTGTGGAGCTGGATTCTCACAGATTACTTTCTTTCCAAATCACTTGAAATTGCCAAGACAGGTATATAATTTTCTCTACTATCGAATGAGTCACACGTAGTAATGTAAAAAAGTTTATTCTCATCTTCGTCTTACTAATCTGTTGATATGTTTATTACATAAGAATTCATAATTCCTCAAAGCTTGATCGTTCTCACACTATTTTCTTGAAATTTATGCTGGTTTAAAGACGTGCGTGCAATTGGATTATCGGAAATGTTTCAATAATTGACTGAAGAATTAACTTATATAGATGGGCAATAATTTGAAAAGATAAACACAAAATCTTACGATTTCTTTTATTTGTATTTTTATTTTAAATTGTGCAGCCAAAGAAAATCTCTTGGACCTACCCAACACCACCAAACCCTGCATCATGACATTTGTCTTGTCGCTTCATTGATGAACTATCAATTTATCACACAACTACGCACCGTGACTTTTACTAGTGTCAATGACCTTTTACAAAATCACCAAAATTTAAATAGAATAATTTCAACAAAATGAATTGACTGAGGATAGACAAAGTTGGGTTTGGGCACTGGGGGATTTTCAACTCAGAAATTGAAGGTCACTTATTGAAATATCACTAACTACGTGTGAATAATTTTTTGGCAGGACCACCTACATAGGCCAAAGGCCTAAAGTTAGTCTGTCATGAGGCTTACATGATATTATATGGGCATCCAAGTAGCTAAGCCTTTGTGTTCATGCCCTTGAATTTTTAAAATTAATTAATTAATTAGGACCATGTCGAAAAAAAAATTCCTCTAGTTGGATCTTTAATTGGTGAATAACAAATATGGTTATCACCTGAGCATGGGGATGTCCACGTCTGTAATCCATCAATTCAAAATCTAGCTCCAATTAGGAATGGACAAAAGTATGACTCAATTAGATCTGCTAATGCTACTACTAGTCTATCAAAAATAAGAATTCAAATCATTATATTATGTTCTATAAAGCATGAAGGTAGTTTTTTTTTTTTTTTTTTTTGGTCGGTAGCATGAAGGTAGTTAACCCATACGGTAGTCAGCAAGATTTAAGTCCTCCAATTGAATGTTGGGCCTTTATCCCTAGTTCATCACAAGGTCCTTCAGTTGGATTTTTAGTTAGAAAAGACTTTAGTTTTTCACCTCATAATCAGATTGGAAGAAATAGGACCTTGTGTTTTTCCATCTCTCAGAGAAAATGTCCTTCAATCATGCCTCTTATTGGTGGTAACAGACATTAACAGTCAGTGATATTCACACCCCGTAACCCACCAATTAAAAAGTGACCAAAAAAAAAAAAAACTCTACCGATAAAAGATATGATTGGAGAGAAATATAGTCAAAATTTATTCTACCATCTACGTATTTATTACTCTTGCATAATCGTCTCGCTCTCAAGAAACCATTCACATTCTACTCCCTTAATCCATGGTAAGTAACTTGATTTATCTTTTGTAACCAGCTGCCTTCATTTCTAAGATACTGGGCTGGCAATCATTGAGAGGCCAATGCAGCAGAGCTAGGATCAGGCCGGGGGTGTTTCCAAATTTGGTTACAAATTCCCCTCGCGGTTAACCCTTCCGTTTTATTTATGTGGAACGGGGGCTCCGATAACCACGGCCTTTATTTAAGGTCCTTAGGCTGGACCAATTTCTCTTTTGTTCCGGTGATATATCTTATCCTCCTCTGTGGTCGAAATTCTTCAGCCACCACCACTTGAGTTAAAGTAGTTCCGGAAGGTACGTATGTGATTAAGCAATAAGTCTGGAAAAAAATTTCTTTGCTTTTTCTTTTCTTTTTCGGCTGACAGCAATTGTTTTGGGGTTAACAAGTTAGATGATGTTCTTTGCTCCAGGAATTTCGTAGATTACTACTGCAGGAACCTTTTTACTATAGAAAGTCGGATGAACAACTATTATATAAGGTGAAATTCCAATTGCCACCTGATGATGGGTTCAGTTGGAGGAAGTAGATCAGAAGGAAATTCTTGGAGCCAAGTATCCAAGGTGAGTTTAGAGACGATCAGTTCTCTAATTCTATAGTCTTGAAGCTCCATCATCCCAAAGATTCACTAGAACATTATTCCTTTGTTCAAAGTAAACCCCGTTCAATGTTCTTGCCTTTCTCACTCCTAGTCCAAATTCATCCTCAGCATGTTGCATTGGTGGACTTGAGATGAGCCACATCCTTGAAAACGTTAAAAGGAAAAAACTCGATACTTGTCCCCTTGTCCCCGGTTATGTGATTGGAACAGATAGATCTCTTCCATTTTTCCTCAATTATTAACAGTTAGTTTAGTTTGGCAGCTTCTTACGTTGCTATCACTTTTCTCTTCCTTAGCCTACTAAAGTTTGACATATAATTGAGCACTTTGGGATTACCTCGGCTATGAGTGCACACAAGTTTCATTATGTTTCTTTGTCCTTTATATCTAGCTGTCATTAATATATTTCCCACTCTTCATATTCAGGAACTATAGGCGCACTCATTGAAATGTCCAAGGTTGCTTGGCTAGAAAGCGCGTGCAAAGATCCGATGACGACTCCCGTAAATTCGTGGAGTTGACGATGCGATGAGTAGATACAAAGGTAAGCAGGGAATACTAGGATCAATAATACTTCTTAGAAATGCTTGTTATTTCGATAAATCTATGGATATAACACAACTCAATGTCATGCCTTGAGCAATGAAGATACAAATTGAGTAATGGAACCTGGAACACTCACCTCTAATTGCTATACCTTTTCAAAAAGGGGAAGCGCACATCCTTGATATGCATTCTCCATCATTTTCCTGCCGATTTACATGGTGGTTGTGTGTGCTTTTGCTTGGAGAGAAATCAAGTCTTGATGATTCTTTTCTCGATCTAGCAGATTGGAAGAGGGAGCACAGGGATATCGAAGGGGCGCCACCGCATCATATGGTAATCAGAATTTTGCAATATAAACTAGAGAGAGAGAGAGAGAGAGCCCACAGGTTCAGCCGCCATTCAGTCAAAACCCACAGGCTACGTTTGGTAGTCAGGATAAAATTCAGGATAGGATATTATTTATCTTATCTTATGTTTGGTGCTCACTCGGGGCATGATAAAGTCGGATATAAAGGGGATATAGACATGATAAAATTATCCCATGTGAGAGGTGGGATAAAGGTGGATAGGATTTCTAATGTCCATACTATGAAAGTTATTTCTCTCGAATAACAAACTTATTAAATTAATAAAATTGAAATATATTTCAATATAAATAATATTTGAATTATAATTTAAGAAATTAAAAATAAAAAAATCATTTTTAATTAATCCATTTTTAATTTATATATTCAATTTTAATTCTATCTTATAATAAACATTCAATCTATAAAATATTTATATTTATTATATATTTTAGGTATTTTTGTATTTTAGGTATGTTAGTACAGTTTACTATTTGATAAAATTTTATTAAATAATGATGAAAGGGGAAAAATAAAAAAGAGGAAAAATAAAATAAAAATAAATTAAGGAATAGTGTTACAAGAGATTTTCACCATATCTCGTTTATGAACATTTAAGTTCATTTATAATGATATACAGTTTATATATATATATATATATATATATATATATATATAAATGTACATGATATGATTAAAACATATCCGATTTTAATATTATGATTCACCAAACAATAGACGAGAATATAAAAAAAAAATCTCGGGATTTTATATCATATCCTATCCAGTCCTATCCGATTAGAAATTTGACGACCAAACGTGCGCTACAGGTTTTGACCAGCCAAGCTTCAAAGAAGATGCCTCCGCGTACACGGCCAGTGGGATGCCCAGAGCATAAGAAAAGAGCCTTGCGCGACACGCGACCATTGCCTCTTCTTCCTCCCTACCCTTTGCTCTCCCCTCCCCTCCCTCACCACCTCCCTCTCTCTCTCTCTCTCTGTTGGAGATCAGAACATAACCGGAGCCATCCGAGGAGGCCTTTGCTCTCCCTCCCCTCCCTCACCACTTTCGTTTTCCCTCCTGTTTTCTTCTTTCTGCGGAAGCGATGGCCTCACCATCGGCCAGCACGGGGAGCTTGGACCCTCGAGCGAGCTCCTTGTCATCCCTCCTCGCCTCCGCACTGGAGGACGACCCTCGCCGTGGGTCCGGCGTTCCCAAGTTCAAGTCCATCGCCCCGCCCTCCCTGCCGCTTAGCGCCCTCCCCTTGAGCCCCTCTGCTTTCCCCACCATGCCGCCTGGTCTCAGCCCTGCCGATTTCTTGGACTCCAAGGTATCTCCTCCTCTCTCTCTCTCCCCCGCAGCAAGTCCCCCGACAGTTACCAGCAGATCCCTAAAGGGGAAGACGCAAATTACTCTACCTTCACTTTCCAGACCAACGCCAAGCAGCAGGTATGTCTACACTTTCTTTATATGCTCATCCCTCTTCCCTTTGCCTCACGATTATCGCTCCATCAAACGAGATGATTCCCGTCCTTCTGACGAGAGCGCTGTGAAACCCGAACTCAATCCATTCCAGACCAACGCCAATAACCGATCCGATTACGATAATTTTCAGTCTCAGGCTCAGTCCATGCGAGAGCAGAGGAAATCTGACGATGGCTACAATTGGAGGAAATACGGCCAGAAGCAGGTGAAGGGGAGCGAAAACCCTGGCACTATTACAAGTGCACTCATCCTGAATGCCCTACCAAGAAGAAGGTTGAGAGATCTCTGGATGGCCAGATTACCGAGATTGTCTACAAGGGAACCCATAACCACGCTAAGCCTCTGGCCATCCGGAGATCCTTGGCGTCCTCCGCCTCCTCCGTGCCATCTCTTGCAGTCCCGGTCTACAATCCCGCCGCCCCAAAATCAATGACCCTGCTTTTTCTGCGCATGGCTCCTCGCAAGTAGACTCTGCAACCCCAGAAAACTCTTCCCCTTCGGTCATCGGCAATGAACCAGATCCCAAGAGATGGTAAGTTGCTAGCTGGATGGAGTTCTGTTTGCTTGTGTGCAAAATTGAAGTTTGTTTATATTACAATTGGATGGTTTTGATCTGCTCCATGGTCCCTGATTCATTTCATTCCTTAATTGTCAGGAAGCAAGAGGGTGAGAATGGAGGGATTTTAGCTCCTGGGAGCAGAACGGTAAGAGAACCAGTAAATTCGTGTAGTCGAAAATAATTATGAGGCACACGTCATTATTGCTTTCTGGCCCATGTTTTCCTCTAATAGGGTACAAGTTATATTTATTTGGACATGCATACTTAAATAAATATAATTATGAAGCTTTGTGACGAGGTGGTTCAATCACAAAACTTCATTCTATCCTACTTTTGTACTATTTATTTTTAAATAGGTGTTAAAGATTGTCATGGAGCACTTGCTAAAACTCATTACTTTTTGTCTCCAGCTTTATCATAAAGCTGTTGCGCGGATCTTTTCTACCACCTCAATCAACATCTTATTTGCTAAATTCAACAATCAGATGCTATGGCCTTATTTATTTATTTATTTATTTTTTTGAAAAAATTTCTTCTCTCTCAAAGTTGCAGGTGACTCATCCTCGGCCACTGCCAAATCAAATCTCAAGTCACTAGAAATCTGCATATCTTTTTAAAACTATTTTATCCAATTTGGAACTCTGGCTCTATGATATTTATTTGCTGAAAAATATGCAAATAGATATGAGATAAACAATGAAAATAAACCAAACAAGAGATTACATTGTTAGTTTGACCGATCAATAATCTATGTGGAGAGTGACAGAAAAATTTAACAATAATCAAGCGATACAATGGAGATTACAATCACTCCACCTCTCAAGTGTTTGCTAACCCCTGTTTTTGCACACTTAAACTCACAAACTAGCACTTAAGACTTATCTATTCATTTTGAGTAACATAGAGAAATAACAGGAAATTTTATTGAGATGTTTCTGGCGGCTTAATCTTCTCATCAGATGAAAATACAACTCAAAAACATAGGAAATTTAGGAATAAATCCTGCTGGGCTATGCACCCAAAAAAATAAAAATAAAAATCACTGAGCATGTCCCAATTGCCTGGCCAGGTGGGCTATGGGCAACAAGTCCACCTTCTGGCTGGGTGAATGACGGGCAAGACCTCCAGGCAGATCAATCTGATGTTGAGCACGGTCTGCATGGACTTGAGATATTATTTCAACACTATCAATATCATTTAGATGTTGAATGTACTAACATTGTTGTAATTGCCTACTGCTTCAGGATAAATCGATCTCTGATCAGCCTGTCGCTAGTTCAGTTGATACATCCCTTAGTTTGGGTTTGGGCCCCTGTTCTCATGCTGCTGAAAATCAGAAAGGTAGCTTTCATTCCTCAAAGAATAGTTACATGTTAAATGATTTGGGAGAAGATTTGCAATATGACACTGATATAACCTTATCCATTGAAATTCAACCTTGGTCTGTCCTAAAAGATGAGTTTTCTAGTAATCTTTGTTTAGACAATAGCATATTGCTAAGCTGGAGGTGACTAAAGAGATGAGAGTTTTCTGTGCTTCCGAGATCGCTATCTCGATGCTTCTGTCGATAATATTGCATTTATATATGCATCATATTACTATTGTAGATGGCATTAAGTCTATAAGTGCTGCTATTTCCAAGGAAGCACTTCTTGTGCATCGGGATTTATTTTGGGCTTAAACGGGCTCATTCTCTCTGAACTGATCCAAAGTCGATAAATGGGGTGACCAAGTGACTTTGTTTATAGTCAAGAAAGCAACTGACTTTGGCTTGCTGTTTTCAAGTTGTCCCCTTAGATCAGTGTAGCTGCATTATCATGGAATTTGTTTTGACAAATTGCAGAAAGAGAAGTTTATATATCTCAGGGTAGATTATGATAATGATTGTGCCTTTGCCTCATGAATTTGTTTCTGTACAGAACTCAAGCAGTTATTTGGAATTGATTTGCTTCACACAAAGACAGGCAATGTCATGAATGAAGGATCTCTGCCGAGTGATCTGACAGAACAAGAAAATGCGACTGTGTCAAGTGAAGCGGAAAAACTAGTAGCCAAGCAGAAGCAAAGAGCAGAAAGTGATTTTGTGCCAATGCAAAGCACTCGAGATGCAAAGACTGAACCATTTACCTCTTCACATGCTGCTGAAGATCAGAAAGGCAGCTTTTATGAAGATCAGAAAGGTAACTTTTATTCTTCAGAGATTCATTACATTTTAAATGATTTGGGGAGAAGATTTGCAACATGACACTGATATAACCTTGGCCCATTCAATTTCAATCTTGGTTTGTCCTAAAAGATGAGTTTTCTAGTACTCTTTGTTTAGACAATAGCATATTGATTAGCCGAAGGTGACTAAAGGAATGAGAGTTTTTCTGTGCTTGCGAGATTGCCATCTCAATGCTTCTGTCAATAAAATTGCATTTATATATGCATCAAATTACTATCATAGATAGCAAAAAGTCTAGAAGTGCTGCTATTTCCAAAGAAGCATTTCTTGTGTATTGGGATTTATTTTGGGCTAAAATGGGCTCTTTGTCTCTGAACTGATCCAAAGTCAATAAATGGGGTGATCAAGTGATTTCGTTCAGGGTGAAGAAAGGAAGTGACTTTGGCTTTCTGTTTTCAAGTTGTCCACTCAGATAAGTGTAGCTGTATTATCATGAAATGTGTTTGACAAATTGCAGAAAGAAAAGTTTTTTATATCCCGGGGCAGATTATGAATATTGATTGTGCCTTTGCCTCATGAATATTTTTCTATACAGAGCACAAGCCGTTCTTTGGGATGGATTGGCTTCACACTAAGGCAGGCTATGTCACGACCAAAGGATCATTGCAGAGAATTCCGAAAAAAGAAGAAAATGCGACAATGTCAAGTGAAAAAGAAAAACTAGTAGCCATGCAAAAGCATAGAGCAGAAAGTGATTTTGTGCCAATGCAAAGCACTCGAGATGCAAAGACTGAACCGTTTACCTCTTCACATGCTGCTGAAGATCAGAAAGGCAGCTTTTATGAAGATCAGAAAGGTAGCTTTTATTCTTCAAAGATTCATTACATTTTAAATGATTTGGGGAGAAGATTTGCAACATGACACTGATATAACCTTGGCCCATTCAATTTCAATCTTGGTTTGTCCTAAAAGATGAGTTTTCTAGTACTCTTTGTTTAGAATAGCATATTGCTTAGCCAAAGGTGACTAAAGGAATGAGAGTTTTCTGTGCTTGTGAGATCGCTATCCTGATGCTTCTGTCAATAAAATTGCATTCATGTATGCATCAAATTACTATTGTAGATAGCATAAAGTCTAGAAGTGCTGCTACTTCCAAAGAAGCACTTCTTGTGTATTGGGATTTACTTTGGGCTAAAATGGGCTCTCTCTCTGAACTGATCCATAGTTAATGAATGGGTTGACCAAGTGATTTCGTTTTTGGTGAAGAAAGGAACTGACTTTGGCTTTCTGTTTTCAAGTTGTCCACTTAGATAAGTGTAGCTGTATTATCATGAAATGTGTTTGACAAATTGCGGAAAAAAAAGTTTTTTATATCCTGGGGCAGATTATGAATAATGATTGTGCTTTTGCCTCATGAATTTTTTTTCTATACAGAACTCAAGCCGTTCTATGAATGGCTTCACACAGAGCCAGGATATGTCACAAGCAAAGGATCATTGCTGAGTCTTCTGAAAGAAGAAGAAAATGCAACGGTGTCAAGTGAAGCAGAAAAACTAGTAGCCATGCAGAAGCAAAGAGCAGAAAGTGATTTTGTGCCAACGCAAAGCACTCGAGATACAGAGACTGAACTATTTCCCTGTTCTCATGCTGCTGAAAATCAGCAAGGTAGCATTGATTCTTTAAAGATTTGTTACATGTTAAATGATTTGGGGAGAAGATTTGCAACATGGCACTAATATAACCTTAAGCCCATTCAATTTCAACCTTGCTTTGTCCTAAAAGATGAGTTTTCAGTACTTTTTGTTTAGACAATAGCATATTGCTAAGCTAAAGAGCAGTAAAGAGACGAGCTTTTCTGTGCTTGCGAGATTGCCATCTCGATGCTTCTATCAATAATATTGCAATTATATATGCATCAAATAACTATTATAGATAGCATAAAGTCTAGAAGTGCTGCTGTTTCCAAAGGAGCACTTCTTGTGTATTGGGATTTATTTTGGGCTAAAACGGCCTCTTTCTCTCTGAACTGATCCAAAGTCAATAAATAGGGAGACCAGGTGATTTTGTTTATAGTAAAGAAAGGCACTGATTTTGTCTTTCTGTTTTCAACTTGTCCACTTAGATCAGTGTAGCTGCATTATCATGGAATGTGTTTGACAAATTGTGGAAAGAAACGTTTATATATCGCGGGGTAGATTATGATAATGATTGTGCCTTTTTCTCATGGATTTGTTTCTATACAGAACTCAAGCCGTTGTTTGGGATTGATTTGCTTCACACAAAGGCAGGCTATGTCACGAACGATGGATCTCTGCTGAGTGATCTGAAAGAAGAAGAAAATGCGACCGTGTCAAGTGAAGCGGAAAAACTAGTAGCCATGCAAAAGCAAAGAGCAGAAAGTGATTTTGTGCCAATGCAAAGCACTCAAGATACAGAGACTGAACTGTTTCCCTGGATAATGAAAAGGGCGCTGATCCTCATGCTACTTTGGGAAAAGTTCATTCTTATTCATCACACTCAGAGTGGGAAGTTGGTTCACATTACTCAGAATTGGAAGTTGGTTCACATTGCTCAGAATCAGAATCTGAAGACACTGATGAGAAGATGAAGATTCGAGCAAGTCGAGAATATCATAGGAGAGAAACATCGGAAAGTGCAGTTTTGCAAATGCGGAACACTGCAGAGCCAGAGGTTGAACCCTTTTCCGTGGAAGTAAATGAAGACACTGCTTCTGACGAAGTTCATTCATATTCCTCAGAACAAGAATATGAAGTTGATTCAGATTGCTCAGGTCCGGAATATGAAGTTGGGGATAAAAAGGCGAGGATAGAAGCTAGTCAGAATATAATGATATTATACACATACCAAAGATGAAAAAGGAAAGTTCTTCACATGCTACTTTGGATGATGCCAATGCCTTAATTGATATGTTAGGTGGCAGTGGAAAACGAGAAGGCAGACCATCAGAAGGATGGGGTGCAATTAAATATGACTCTATAGTCGACCATCTCATTAAGTCCATAAAAAAATCTAACATTGAAAAAATGGGAATATATGGCAGAAATGAGGTTGCAAAAGCTATTGTCATTGAAGCTTTGAAGGAATCAGCAATTTTGAGAAATTTATTTGATAGAGTCATCTGTGTTACTGTTCCTCTGAACTGCGACATGGAAAAGGTGCAAAAGGAGATTGCTGGACAAATATCTTGTGATTTAACTGAAGCCAATGCAGTTGATATGCCACATTCGGTGGTGAATGCATTGGAAGGCCTCAAGTTTTTGCTCATTCTTGTTGGCGTTAACCAACACATGAAGCTAGAGACATTGAGGATTCCTGAAGCAACACCACCAGTTGGTAGCAAGATAGTCTTTGTGACTAGATCAGGACAATTGTGCGATGAAATCGAAGTGGATAAGAAAATATGCTTGGATGATCTGTTGCTGTACGAATTATTTCGTCAGAATGTGGGTGAAGTTGTTTATTATTCTAAAAAGCCATAGCTAGAGAAATAGTTAGGATGTGCAGGCCATATTCACGTGCTGTTATTCTAGTGGCAAGGGCACTGCAAAATGTTGATGACATTTTAATCTGGAAACATGTGCTTGAAAGACTGAATGTTCGACCTACGAGTCATGAAGTAGGTATAGAAACTCTTATGGTTAATGTATTAAGATTCTGCATTGACCAACTAGAAGATGATAAAACTAGAAGATGCTTGAAAAATCTTGCTCTTTGTAACAATTACCATGAGATTGCATCTGAGTCTGCCATAGGCCTATGGGTCAGAGATGGTATCGTAGACGCCCATGATGAAGGCCAAAAAGTCCTAAAAGATCTTGTCAATGCTAGCCTGCTCCAAGTTGATGAGAATCGACAATTTGTGAAGTTTCAAGACCAGGATCAGGATATATTAGTGAACTTAATATTTCAGCTCGAGGAAAATCGTGTGTTTCTGATGCGAGGTGGCTTGGATTTGATAGAGCCACCAGAGGTTGAGGAATGGGAGAGTGCAAAAGAGATTTGTTTGATGCATACCGCAATTTCTGAGCTACCGAAGGAACCAAGGTGCCCTTCACTTTCGTCGTTATATCTGCAAAGAAATTACAAGCTAAGAAAGCTTTCTTCTTCATTTTCAATCAGATGCCTGCTCTAGAAGTATTGAATCTGTCTAGAACCCGCATTCGGTGCTTGCCGGAGTCCATATCTCAACTTGTCGGCCTCAAAAGACTCTTCTTGAATGATTGTGTCCTATTGAGATCGATATCGCCAGCAATTGCAGGGCTCAAGCGGCTGGAGGTATTTGATCTTGAGGGGACGAAGATTAAGAATCTTCCCAGGGAAATTGAATGTTTAATTAATTTGACTTGTTTGGGAATCTCAATTTCTGGAACTGAACCTTTTAGTGACTCGAAAACAGTGATTCCTCATGGGGTAATATCTTCTCTATTGCACTTGGAAGAACTGAATCTAGATGTGGATGCCAATGCCGAATGGTGGGATACATGTGCTGAAGGTGTTTTATCTGAAGTTTGCAACTTGAAAAGGTTAAGCACTTTCAAATTCTCCTTTCCTACATTGGAACTTTTGAGGCAGTTTAATCAGCTAAGGAAATCAATGGAGCATCCATCTTTAGCTCAATTCAGACTTTGTGTTGGTAATCATGCTAGCCGCATCATGAATCAGCTACCTTCAGATATTGAATTCGAGCTGGAACAGTGCAACCGATTCTTGAGGTACACAAATGGTGATGGTGTCTTCACGGATATTAAGGACATCCTGCAACAATCAGATGCTTTTTTCTTAGAAAGGCATGCTAATCTTAAGAAGCTGTCTGAACTAGGGATAGATAGCATGGACCAACTCAAGTGGTGTGTTCTGGGGGAGTGTAATGAGCTTGAGGTGCTCGTGGATGCATCGATACCCTTCATCAAGAGGCTTTAACTGAATCTCACTGCAAAAGCATTTGTCTTGAATCGCTAGAGTTTCTGTATGTGTATTACATGAGAAACTTGAGAAACATTTGGAAAGGCTCAATGCAGAAGGGATGTTTATCTTCTCTCAAGCTGTTGACATTGTGTAAATGCCCCGAGTTGATAGTTATTTTCTCAAGCGAGATGCTTGATAATCTCAACAACTTGGAAGAGGTCACAGTTGAGGACTGCCCAGCCATCAAAAGCCTAATTACCTGCCAAACTTCTACTGGCAAAGTTTGTGAGACGTCGTATTTCCTCCCTATTTTGAAGAAGTTGTCTCTCCATTACGTACCTAAACTTTCCAATGTATCCTGTGGGCTACGGATTGCACCGAGGCTAGAAAGATTGAGTTTTTATGACTGCCCGAGTCTCAAGTCTCTTTCGACTGATGAAGTTTCAGTGAGCATTTGAAGAAAATCAGGGGGAGAGGAGTTGGTGGGAGGACTTGAAATGGCACGGCCATAAGCCAGATCACTTGGACAGTATTTTCGTCCCAATTGACACATGTGACATCCCTTAACTCGTGCGTGTGCCGGGTGCGATTCCTATTGTTGGAATTGCCTGACAAGTCAGTGGGAACTTCAGTTATTTGACGACTATTGTATGGAAAATATCGCTAATTAAACTTTGACAACTCCTGCCTCCCTAATGGCAGGCTTTAGGCTTTTCTGTGGTCTATAAGTTTCTTCTTGCCCCTGTTCCTTTTCTGCCGTTCAAAGAGAAGACCGTGAGATAAAGGATGACTGGGCAGGGCTTGAATGGCCATCATCAGGTCGGTTGAAGTAATGATAAATAGTGGAATAGAAGATCTGCACTTGAAGAATTTCGTTCCCGTGGGTTTGATTTTTGCTAAAAGCAATCAACATGGATATTAGAATGCCGGCACAGACACGAAGGAACTTTTAATTCTGCTTTCCCAGCAGAATTGATTAGAAGCTAGCTTCCCATTTACTAGGTATTGTCCCTCACTTTCTGTCATTAGAACAGTGAGTTGAGTCTCTTAGTCAGGGAAGCTCGCCACGCTGCTAAATAAGCAACAGCCACAGAAGAATCTTTTCCATTGGCAATCCATTACCTTATCGGCTATAAAACATGTGATTAGTAACTTTTTGTAAGAAAAAAAAAGCAACTAGTACCTCTTTTATATGAAAAACATAAGTATCGATGGACAAGTAACTGGTTATTTCCCCATGTAGTCAATCATTAGCATCTCTCGAGCCATAATTACTTAATTTATCTGTGTAAGTGGATGATTCTCATATGGATAAGTAATCATTAGTATATCAAGCAACGAAGATAAATGCTCTTTCGTTATGACTGGAATATTTTTATATTAGAACAATAAATTTAAGTGCATCAACTACCTCTCATATCTATCCATGGAAATAGTACGTTTTCATAGAAAAATAACTTTGAAACTATTAGCAATTTCGGTATGTGATCTATAATAGTGGTCACCGCTCCACGCTTGGGCCGGCACATTATTGTACCGGGCCGTGCATTGAATGGCATGGCGGGCATGAGCACTTCCGCCATGCCATTCAATAAAGTTGGACGTTTATTTTTCAAAATACTAAAATAATACAAAAGAGCAAAACTTTCAACAAGCCTCTCATTTGTTGTGTCAACAGCAGGAGATAGCACTTCCGCCATGAGCACTTCCGCCATGAGCGATGGAGTAGAACGTCAACACACCCATCCCCTCACCTGTCTTCTTCAACTTTTAGTACTTCAAATTATATCATATTTAGCTAGTTGGATGAGACTCCAAATTAAGGAGGTGTTCACGTCAATATTATCTAGCATAATGCTGATAATTTTATTGGAGATGGCATAATCATTGACAGCTTTCATTATTTCAGTAGTTACATTTCCGGAATCATGCGAGAACATTTACTTCTTAATGTAAGAGTCCGGCGACAAAATTCCATTCATCATTGACCCAATGACTGATGACAACAGAATACGCATAATTCATAAGGCTTAGTACATGAATCAAAAGTTGAGGGAAAATTACCAAAAAAGTCCTAAACCTATTGCAATTATGCCAATTTAGTCCTAAACTTATTTTTTTTACCAATCGAGTCATAAACCTTTAACTATTATTCTGATCAGTCCATCCGGCCGAAATGGCCGGTTGGCGCCGACGTGGCAGCTAGCTTTGCGCCGACAATATTTTTTAATAATATTTTATTTTTTGAAATATTTTATTAATTAATTTTATCTTTTTTTCCTCTTTTTTTCCCTCTCCCTCCTTCCTCCTCCTCTCCTCCTTCTTCCCTAGGCTTCGACGGCCGGCCAGAGGGGAGGGCTGGCCGGTCGCCGGACTGAGGCGGCCGGCGGGGCGAGCCCTCGCCGTCGCCGGGTTTGGCGAGGCGAGCCCCACGTGATCCGGCGAGGCTCGCTCGCCGGTGGCGCGGGCCTAGCGACGGCGGGGCGAGCCCCCCCGGATCCGGCGAGGGCTAGCCTCGCGGTCGCCGGGCAAGGCGAGCCCTCGCCAGATCCGGTGAGGGGGGCTCGCCAAGGGTCCAGGAACTGATCTAGAGGAAGAAGACCTTGGAGTCGCCGACGGAGGCGGCGGGGATGAGGCGGGAGTCGAGGAGGCCAAGGATGCTGTCGCAAATCTTGGAGAGCTCGGCCTCGATCTTGGCGTGGTAGTCGCGGATCGCGTCTAGCAAGGCCCTCCTCGCCGAATCGGCGAGGGCTCGCCCGCCGGCCGCCTCGGTCCGGCGACGGCCAGCCCTCCCCTACGGCTGGTCGTCGGGCCAAGGGAAGAAGCATGAGAGGAGGAGGAAGGAGGGAGAGGGAAAAAAATAGGAAAAAAAGATTTAAAAAATTAATAAAATATTATTAAAAATGTCGCCGGTGCCGGCCGGCTGCCACATCGGCGCGCCGGCCATTTTTGGCCGGATAGACTGATCAAGAATAATTATAAAAGGTTTAGGACTCAATTGGTCAAAAAAAAATAAGTTTAGAACTAAATTGGCACAATTGTAATAGGTTTAGGACTTTTTTAGTAATTTTCCCAAAAGTTGAAGACATTGGAAAGTTAGCCATCGACATTAGATGTACTAAGACCACCATTTTCTCTTTGTATAGTGACTCGTAGTTTTTGGCATTTGTTGTCCTCGGAACTCATCTGAATTGAGGTTGTAGAGTTGTCTACACATATTGCACAAAGTAAGGGATCTTCATCGAAACTAAAGGGTTACTCCGCAGCAAGACAATAATATGTAAGCTCTCTGCAATTTCCTCCCTCGTTATAATAATGGAAATCCCATATACAGCGCTGTACTTAAAGAGCACCCTCCAACTTTGGAAATCTCTTCCTCATATTGGTGCCGGTGCGTCCTCAAGTAACCCATCCCACTTGACGATTCACCTTTTAATATGCCACCGCATGTCATGCAAATGGCTTTCTTGACATCATTGCATCAATCTCGAGCCAGAATATCTTCCAAACACCGAACATTCTTCTCCGCGAAACCGGTGCCGTAGTTACTTAGGGGTTTTCCTGGGGGTATAGGTATTGTATGGGGAAGCCTCCTGGCAAGGACTAGCTTCCGGCATTTGCCTTTGCAATTTATCCCAATTGTCGGGTCATTGTGTCTCGTCATCCTTGAATTTGACTTGTTATGGGGACAAAGCCGGCTTATATATGTTGTTGTCATGGAACTCAATGAACAAGTGCCACGTATTGCACAGCGAATACATAAATGATTTAGAAAGCTAGAGCATTCGGAAGCAGGGAAATTGTACAAAAACGTGAGAGGAAGCGGCCCAATTTATAGAGTTCCAAATTTTTCTTGTTGGCCATAATAATTTACTAATGAAATGACCCAACCACCTCTTATATGTTGACATAATTGTCCACAAAGTTCTAAACATATTGTATTTTTATCAATTCAGTCTTAAACCTTTCAATTTTGCTAATTAAGTCCTAAACATTTTTCACTTTTTCCTAATTAAGTTTATCCGGCCAATTTTGACTTGAAACTACTGACATGGATGCCGAATGTACCGTGTAGGATAGTTAACAGTGCTCTATAGGACAATTAGTAATAACTTGGATAATTTTCAATAATACTTTAAAATGTTATGACTTTATTATTCTTTTTGTCGTTCTCCTTCCTTTTACCAGTGTTGGTTGGCCTTGCCTACCATGGCGAGGTGTTGTTCTACAAGAGTCGACGCCCAAAGAGGCCGACCCTCGTCAAGCCTTGCCTGGGCAAGGACTCCCCTTGTCGAGGCTCACCCCTAACCAATTGGGCCACAAGCCAGCCCATCTAACCCGTAGCCGATCGGCGACCACTGACAAAAGGAGGAATAAAGGAAAAAAAAAATAGAAAAAAAAAACTCGAGAAAATTATTAAAATATTAAAATATTATTAGAAGTTGTCCATGTTAACACTATCATATTAAAATATTATTAAAGGTTGTCACGTTAGCACTACCCATATCACATAGGACAACTAGCATACATGTCATCAAATTCTAGCAAAATTGGTTGAATGAACTCAATTGACAAAATGTAAAAATATTTAAAGCCGAATTAATAAAAATGTAATATGTTTACGATTTTTGGGATAATTTTCTCCTAATATGTGTGGTTGGCGTTGGCCGGACGGTGACCCAGAATCGAGAATAAGGTCACATTGGCCCCAAACAATGGATTCGACTTCCAAGATTGAACCCATAATAATGAATAATTTGTGGAGCACAGGCCCGCCCATTAAGACCCATCGACCTGACCCAGCCCATACACACAATGAGGCCCGACCCACCACCCAAAAGCTCTGTGCCTAGCTTTGCCCGGTGGCCAATTCTATGTTATCTGCAAAATTCATTATAAAAAAAAAAAAGAAACGGCGACCTACGATAGGTCATTAGATAGAAATCTTTAACCGTATGTTGATTTCATTATATTTATAGATCAATGGTCTTAAGCTATTAAAACACATTAATTTGGAGAGCCAGCTAGCAACTTATTAGTGCATTGACACAATGCCCTATTCTAGGCCTAAGTATAAAGAAGCCAAATGCCCAAGTCATGCCATAATAATATAGTTCATCCATCGTGCCCACTTGATAGAATGTCTAATCAAGCCCGTCACTCATAAAGGCCGTGACAACGCAATTGACCCATGAGACCTATCGATGGAATGCTTAGAAAGCTCATTGGTGGTGAGTTTCCAATGGACAAAGTTTAATTAGGGTTCATAACACACATCGACGATCAATTGTAGATTAGAACCCCACAGAAAATAGACTTCAAAACTTTAGAAATTCTTGAGGAGGAAATGACTCATGACAAGACATTCAACACAGAAAATAGACTTCAAACAAGAATCATACAACATCAAGGTCCCACTAGATTTTGGAAGAAGATTATTCATATAATATTTTTCTTCAATTTTGAATTTCAAATTCAAAGTAGATTAGTTTTTCTATGTTCGATATTTGTTTTTAATTATGCAAGCTTTCCAATCAAATCTTATAAACCTTTTACTTTCCCTATAAGCTTCATAGATTTCTGTGACATCTCAATTTTCCAATTCTATTTTCAATAAATTGAGATGGGCATTTCATTGGCACACATATAGTTCTTTTCCCTGAACTGATCACTCATGTGATAACTAGTCTATCAGGTAAAGCCGTTAAGAAATTCTGATGCATTGAACTCGAGAATTTGATCAGGAAACAACATTTCGACCGAGTTAATCTGCAAGGGTCATTACGGCATAGTTAAAAATCGATTAGAGACCAGAGATAGGTCGACTCGACAGAGGCATGTGATCGAGTGTGGGTGATTCCACCAAATCGCACAATTCTTGTTGATTGGTACTGGACCGACTTTTCTATCGTTTGGGTACCCTGTGTTCGTATTTGAAACCTTGAGATTACCCCGACAATCGAAATTCGCCAATGTGTCAAAGATGTACATTGTGGCTTGAATTGATCAACCACATGTCAAATGCATGAAAATTTCTAAAAAGATACCCGGTATATTAAGACATGCTAGTATCATGCCAAAGTGAAATTAACCGTGAAATTGAGATCAAATTCTGAAATTAGAAATCATGGTGTGTCACAAATCTTATTAGGAACATTGAATTAATTTATGGACTTTAATTGGACTCAATTGGAAGAGAATCGAGTGGAATTGAAGAAGTTGTTGTACAAGATTTTATGCCCCGGCGGAAAATGAAATTGAACCTATTGGACTAAGGTTATGAGAGATTGGAGTTAGTGGAAGATGACGTCACCTTATGTCACGGTGGTTGGAGCCAAGTGATGAGAGCTTGACAAGTGGAGGGTGGAGATTTAATCTAAAAAAGGGTACCTATCAACATCATCTTCAAGCTTGGGAAGAGATAGAAAGAGGAGAGGGAAAGCTCTGAATGGAACCAGTAGGCCGCACACCCCTTCACCGCTCACTCGGTCGCTCAACATCGCCGCCTGTCGCCGTCACCGGTGCCATTCGTCTGCACTCACTCGCTCGCACAACCGGCCAACTCCGCTCCCCCTTCGCCCGCATGCACGCGAGCCAACCGCAGCCCTCGTCGTTCATCCGTCGCTGCTCTTGGCCGAGCTGCAGCCGTGAGCCACTGTCCAGCTCGCCGGGAGCTCGTGCAAGCCGTTGCTACCGCCCGCCGATCCTCCTCCGTCGTTCCTCCGCCCGAACCAGCACCGGATTAGCCCCTTCTTGGCCTCAACCAGCAGCTCGCCAAGTGGGTATTGCAGCGAAGGTTTGGCTCGTTTTGGCCGTCTTCCTAAGCCCAGATGCTTAACCTGCCTTGAGGAAAGTCGATCCCCTCGGCGTCCCTATCATTTTAGTCCGCTCGACTCGCTAATCCGGTGAGTTTAGCTCACTAAACCTCACTTAGAGGGTTAATTATGCTTAGGGAGGTTTAGTTTATGTTAAGTATTATTAGGTTGTTAGTTTAGGTTATTTAAGAGTAGATTAGATTAAGGGGTGTTTTAATTTAAAGTGTGCTTAATTAAGGGTAAGTAGGTTTATTTAAAATAAGCCTTAATTTGACATAAGTGAATTTACTTTTGATTTATTTAAATATCTCGAAATTATTAAATAATTTAATAATATATTATTATTCGAAATTATTAAAATATTATTTAATTATTTTCTGAATAAATTTAATTATTTATTAAATTCGAAAATTTTGTCGGGACCCTAAATTCTCATAATTTCGTGCCGGTCACTGCCATTGTGTAGTCAGATTTCAAAATTGATGGTTGGATATTATAAATTGAGTGTAGATCGTGAAAAATATGGATATTACTATTTAATTAATTTTCGGAATAAATTTAATTATTTAATAAATTTCGAAAATTATTTTGGGACCTTATTTTCTTAGAATTTCGTGGTGATCGCTGCTGTGCATTTAGAATTTGAATTTGATAAATGGATGTGGCAAATGGAGTGTGATTGCAATAAATAGGGATTCTTTTTATAAAATCCCAAGTGTCAAAATTTGATGGAATAACGACCGTGATTGACCACCTATTAAAGGTTGTGCCCAGTGGGGCCATGATTGGCCACCTATTAAAGGTTGTGCCCAGTGGGGCCGTGATTGGCCACCTATTAAAGGTTGTGCCCAGTGGGGCCATGATTGGCCACCTATTAAAGGTTGTGCCTAGTGGAGGTGATTGACCATCTATTAAAGGTTGTGCCCAGTGGGGCTGTAATTGACCACCTATTAAAGGTTATAACCAGTGGGGCCGTGATTGACCACCTATTAGAGGTCGTGCCTAATAGGGCCGTGATTGACCACCTATTAGAGGTCGTGCCCATCGAGCCGAGATCTACCACCTAATTAAAGGTAGTGCCGAGTGGGGCCATGATTGCCACTGGTTGTTAAACCTTCCTATAGGGTCATGATTGGAAGCAGTGATTGATTTGCTAGAATGACATGTAATCGGCCGAGTCGATTGATCGCTGAGATGATCCAAGTGGTTGAATTGTTCTGGTAATGTGATTGTGTCATAGTTGTTTGGTTATAATAATTGCACGTGGTTGAATTATATAAAATGTGCTTACCTACAGATGAAGACTAATGTGAGGTAAGTCTTATGTGTGATGTGGCTAGGCCATCTAGGGTGTATTTTCTTTCTAATAGGGGTTTAGGGGGTTGAACTTGCTGAGACAATGTGGCATCCCGGTTGTGGGATTAAAATTTTAGGTCCCTGGTGGACGGAGCGGCCAGATAACTTTGGTTGGCCTTGAGGAGTTGAAGATGTGAAGTCATAAGGATTGGAGAACGTGTCCGATTTGTAGGTCGTGGGACAGTTCATTTTTAAGAGCCGGTCTTTTGTAGACTTTTGGCCGTAGACCTCTGTTTGTAATTCTGTTGAATTATGAAAGTGTTATGTTGTGGTTTTGCTTCACCTTTTCTATCCCGTATTTCATTGTCGGGGTTTTATAATACGTTCCGCTTGCGTAATAATAAATGAATGGGGTCGGCGACACTACTTGGGAATGTCGCATTTGCATGACCATGGTGGGATGTTGGCGCGCTCGAGGTTCGGGTGTGACAATTTCCACTGAGAAATTTATTGTTCAAATATAATTGTCGAACAAGCATGCATCCAATAATTTAAGCCATATCTACCTAATTCAATAAAAGTAAGTTGCAATTTCCTTATCTGTTTTCAATTATTTGTCCACGCGTTTCACTTTAGTAATTTGAATCTAGAGAATTCAAGTTATAGTAGACTTTAATCATCAGAACCATTTTCTGACGATCACAACTTACACGTCTTTTGGCGACCACAGTGGAAGAATACGATGACTCACTGAACTCCCAGAAGCGTGTCTGGGCTTACGGATTTTGAAGCTAATGACTTCAATGATTAGGAGGAGTAGCGGTTCAAGAGCCTCTGAGACTGGGGATGGTCCTCAAGATGGAAGACCACCACCCAATCCATTGCTAAATACGTACAAGAATATCACTTTTTTTCCAATTGACTCGGATTATCTTGAATAAATTCAGGAAAAAACCTTGAAGTGCTAAACAATTCGAGCACGCAGCTCAGATGAATCTACACTCAGGCAATGTGGTAAAGAAAACAAAAGAAATCAAATCATTCACCATGTCGATGCACAAACTAAGAAGGTAATAATCAGGGTTCACAAAGGTGACCTCGTTTTTGTGAAAGTCGATAATCAGGGGGACCATAGGGTCACGCTTCACTAGTAATGTCGTTTTGTTGAATGTCTTTTTTATCTCTGTACTCTCTGTGCTCGCTTGACGTGCACTTGTCATACTCGTAATGTACAGTTTTAGTTTGATTTTTTCTTTTCTTTTCTTGTTTCATTAAAATTGCGTCGAGAATGGGAAGACAACATAAAGCAACTGGAACAATATCGTTTAAGCAGGATCTGGTCTGCTGCATATTAATAACACGTATATTCTGGAAGAAGGAGGATGAAAAATCTGTACTTCACATTGATCTGGCAAGAGTGATCAAGAGATAGAAACAGTGTCTGATTGGCGGATAGATAAGGGATGGTATGATAGACACTCAAAATGACCACCAGAAAGTCCAAAAATTTAGTCAGTGCTAACTTGCTAATCAATGATGAGAATGGAAGATTTGTCAAGTTTCAAACTCTGGATCAGCATGCGTTGGCAAACTTACTAGTTCAACTAGAGGAAAGTCGATTGTTTCTGATCCGAGGTTGTTTTGACTTGTTGGATCCACCAAGGTTGAGGAATGGGAGGTTGCTAAAGAGATCTTCTTAATGCAAAGTTGAACGAAGTAGCCAAGGCACCAATCGTGGCTGTATCATCTCTCTTCACTGTCAGTCCGCTAGCCACAGGGAGCACTGCTTGCCCCCGTTTTATGGCTGAGGAACCCGAAGAACGATGACTTCATTTAGAGTTCCGCTTGAAGCTCTAATTTCGGTCAATTTCAGCATGATTTCCTTTCCAAGGAGACTAAATCTGACCACATTCCTTTTGTTCACTTTTATTTTTGTGTGACCATGTCATCCGGTTGCATTCGGTAGCAGTCGTTGACGAGGTGGAGGCACAAAATCCATGGCCAAAATGTTAACCATTACATACATCTCCACAGGTTTGCTTAGCATGGCTCTTCATCTGCTTGTTTAGTCATGCCACGAACGTAAGAGCGTTAAAAGGTTGGTGATGGAGGTGGCGATTGATGGCTGGTCCCAGGTAGACAGTGGCAAATCTGTGATAAGTGGTGAGTTAATGGGAGATCGTGTTATATGGGATGGGGATCTATCTTCGTGAAGCTTTGGTGTTGTGGAATAAATGTGCAAAGTGTTGAATGGGCGATGAGGATAGGGATGTCCACGTCTGCAATTCATCAATTCATAAGCTAGCTCCGGGATGGACAAAAGTATGATTCAATTACAACTACTAATTCTAACAAAAGTCTATCTAAAAGAAGAATTCAAATGATTAAATTATGTTCTATAACGCATGGATGTAGTTAACCTATATGGTAGACAGCAAGATTTAAGTCTTCCAGTTGAATTCTGGGCCTTTGTCCCTAGTTCATCACTTACCAGAAAAGGTCCTTCAGTTGGATTTTAGTTACAAAAGAGTCTAGCTTTTCACCTCATAATCAGATTGGAGGAAATAGGGTCATGTGTTTTTCCATCTCTTAGAGAAAATGTCCTCGAATTATGCCTCTTATTGGTGGTTACAGATATTAACTGTCAGTGATATTCAGACCCCGTGACCCACCAATTAAAAAAAAAAAAAACTCTACCAATAAAAGGTATGATTGGAGAAAAATATGGTTCAAATATAGTATACGATCTATGCATTTATTAGCCTTGCATAATTGTCTCACTCTCAAGAAACCATTCACATTCTACTTCCTCAATCCATGGCAAGTAACTTGGTTTCTCTTTTGTTCCGGTGATATATCTCATCCTCCTCGGTGATCGAAATTCTTCAGCCACCACCGCTCGAGTTGAAGTATTTCACGAAGTTACGTACGTGATTAAGCAATAAGACTCGGAATGATTCAGTTTTCTTTGCGTTTTCTTTTCTTTTTCGTCTGACCGCAATTATTTTAGGGTTAACAAGTTTTATGATGTTCTTTGCTCCAAGGATTTCGTAGATTCCAACTGCAGGAACCTTTTCACTGCAGAAGGTCGGATGAACAACTATTCTTTAAGGTCCAAGTTTTCCCAGGCCCGAAATTCAAATTGCCACCTAACGATGGGTTCAGTTGGAGGAAGTACGATCAGAAGGAAATTCTTGGAGCCAAGCATCCAAGGTGAGTTCAGAGACGATCAGTTCTCTAATTCTCAAGTCTCGAAGCTCCATCACCCCAGAGATTCACTAGAACATTATTCCTTTGTTCAAAGCAAACCCCTTCAATGATCTTGCCGTTCTCACCCCTAGTCCAAATTCATCCCCAGCATGTTAGATTGGTAGACTTGAGATAAGCCACATCCTCGAAAACGTTAAATGGAAGGAACTCAATACTTGTCCCCCGGTCATGTGACAGGAATAGACAAATTTCTTCCATTTTTCCTCATATAGAAAGTTAGTCAGTCTCAAGAAGACTTGATGAAAGATATCATCATTTAGCAGCATATTCATTTTCATCGTGTCAATCATCATCCTACACTTGATGGGCTATTTCATGGTCAACCATCTTTTTCTTATATCTTAATCGACTAAAAACGATTTCAGTATTGACTGTTAGCTCAGTTTGGCAGCTTTATACGTTGCTATCACATTTTCTCTTCCTTAGCCTAGTAAAGTTTGACATATAATTGAGCACTTTGGAAGTAGCTCGGCTATGAGTGCACAAAAGTTTTATTATGTTTCCTTTGGCCTCTATGTCTAGCTTTCATTGATAATTTTCCCTAACTTCATCTTCAGGGATTACATGTATAATCATGAACATAAATCATCTTATTTACTTCATCTCCTGAACACACTTTCCCTAACTTCATCTTCAGGGATTACATGTATAATCATGAACATAAATCATCTTATTTACTTCATCTCCTGAACACACCTGGGGCATCTCGACACATAGGACATCTCAACTCCAAAGTATCCTGCAACATCCACCCACAAGGCATCCAGCCATACTCATGCATAATCTCTCTTTTTTTTAATGTGAGATATCTTAAATCCCAAGGCATCTTGAAACACTTCCCAAAACATCCAAGGCATCATCGTTGCCCTCACGTGGATGACGACATTTTTTTTTTCAATTTTAATGTTATTATGCAATATTAATGCACATGAAGATTATCAATATCAATATTCAATGCACTGCATCATTTCACTTTACCAAACATATTCCATATCAACATTTATGCATAGCATCATTGTACTTAACCATCATCAAATAAACATATTCAATATGCATACTTTTCTCAAATATAATAGACATGTATTCATCAAATAATGATGCTAAAAACATGAAGGACTAAAATATCCATAAAATAGAAAACATGAGAAAAGAAAATAGTTTTTTTTTATATATATTTTTAATTATCTATAGCTTTCAGTAACTACTATACTCGGTAACCTACCATAACTAGTAATCATATTATCATCTTTGGTACATGCCATAATCAATAATCGGTACCTGCCATAATCAGTAATCGGTACTGCCATCTTCGGTAAGCTACTATAATCGGTAATTGGTAACTGTCATATTCAGTAAGTGGTAATCGATACTGCCATATTCAATAACTTAAAAAAAAAAAAAAAAAAAAAAAAACTCTTTGCCAAAATACTACCAATCACCAAAGACTTTACTCATGCTTCTTATTAAAAAAAAAAAAATCAATGCAAACTCAACAAATCATCATCGAGATTCACACGAGTGAAGAATCAGATATGCTATCACCAATTTTCTTACATATGTTCATAAAACTCACTATAATTAAACACTCATCAAGCAATCAAGCCAGGTACTCATTAGAACAGCCTAGCTTAGCACCTAGAGTTTTCACTTACTTTGGAAATAGAAGCTTGAATTTTCTTTCAAAGTAAGACAACCAAATCAATGATTTTTGTCTTGAAAACAACAAATCCATTTATGAAGAGTAGAAGAAAATTAATCCGTTTACCTCGTTCAAACCCGGAAATAAACTCAAGACTTTAATGAAACGCGCGTGGAATTCTTTGCTTTTACTCTTGAATTTGAAAGCGAAAGTTGAAAGGAATATGAAGAGTGATAGGTGAAATAGTGAAGTGAGGCATTCACTTGGGAATTCTCTCTCTCTCTCTCTCTCTCTCTCTCTCTCTTGAAGTTGAAGACTTACCCTTCGGTAGGGAAGCAGTTAAGAGTGAATTTGATGGAGTTACTTAATAAACCTAAGGTAAATCATGAGGTCTAAGAGTAGAGAGGCTTGTTGTTCCAATCAAAAGGGTTCATGTGGCCCCTAAATGAATAGCTTAGGCATGTGACACAATCTCATAAGCTAAGAGAAGACATATTTAGGAGAGTTTCATCTCATCTTGCCAAGTAAAGAGGTTGCCTTGCATTAATGAAGTATATGTTAATATAGATGAAATAAGCATAACATCAACAAAGCTAACTCCAAAGTCTCACTTGCTAATGGAGGAAAGAAAGGAATGCAAGGTTCAAAGTAGACTTGTTGGAAGAAGAAATAGCTAAAAGAATAACTTTCCAAAAATAACATCTTTGGTTGAAATGCTAAGAATTCAAGGATATCAGCACATAATTATGAAAACCAGTATCTATTCTAAATATTATGTAAATCCAAAAAATATTTTGAACTTGTCAAAACGTTTAGCAAAACTTTCCAAACATAAGTTAATAATTAGTTTTTGAACTCGTCAAAACATTTGACAAAACTTTCCAAACATAACAGTCTTATTAATCAACCATATAAAATTCATAATGCGTGACATCGATCGCAACTAAATTCCTACATATTAATAAGGTAGGAATTTTCCGAACGTCATAGTCTCTCTCAAGAAATCATTTGCATTCTACTTTATCATTCCATGTCAAATAACTTGGTTTCTATTTTATACGATGATCTCTTATCCTTGTGCATGATTAAGATAGAAAAATTACCAAAAAGTCCTAAACTTATGCCAATTCAATCATTAATCTTTTAATTGTGCCAATTCAGGCTTAAATTTTTTTTCACCTATGGCTAATTAAGTTCATCCAACAAATTTTGACCAGAAATCACTTATTTGGACACCGATCATTCTATATGGCATGGCCAACCCTAACACGGACAATTTTTAATAATATTTTATTTTTCTCGATTTTTTTAATTTTTTTAATTTTCTTATCTTTTCATTCTTTGTTATTTTTATTATTGTGACTAACGAGGGTCATCGGGCCCTTGTCGATTATGGACGAAGGCAACAAGGCTTGCTCATGGCTGCGATGACCTCACTTAAATCTGGACAAGGGTGCCGCAACCTATGCTAGCCACAATAAAACAAATTAAAAATAAAATAAAAGAACGAGAAGAGAAGAAATGAGAAAAGGAAAATGAAAATAAAATTTTAAAAACAATTATAAAATCAAAAAATACATTATTAAAAAGTATTCGAGCTCCACGTTAGTTTATGTTTACGTCAAAGATTTGTAGTCAAAATTGATTAGATAAACTCAATTGATAAAATGTAAAAATATTTTGGATTTAATTAACACAATTAAAATATTTATAAATGTATTAATAAAATATGATGGGTTTAAAAAAATTGTATTTATTCTATTTTTTATATCACCGCCGTTTCCGGTCTGCATAATAAAATTGAGATTCAAGTTCCAAACAAGAACCCTTTTTAGGTGGACAAAATGAGATTTATTAAAATCCAAGTAATGGTTTGAAATGAAACTTTCTTTTCCCATTAATTTTTGGGGACCCACATGTGCCCAAAACAAATGCCACGTCGTTTGATCATTCGTTTAAGAAACGATCTGTCACTGTCAAAATAAGCAAAGGTTCCAAGCCAGCGTCAATATGATGTCTTCCCCATTTCTTTAATGCTTTCCCATTCTATCTCAAGCATTCATATATTAATTTGTCTAGCTTTCCTGTTTGATTATTTTATGAATGGATGCGAGAAATTCTAGCTTTGCTTGGAAGTTGGGAGCAGTGGAGCAGTAACGACGAGGAACAAGGTTTGAAGCTTCTTGGTCATCACCATCTATCTCTCTCTCCTTTTTCCTTCATTTAAAATCGAAAGGACAGACTTCCCAAAAATATGACCACCCACGGCCACTATCTCCTCCTCCTCCACCCCCCCCTTCCTTGGGGTCTCACTTGTATTATTTGAGCATTTGACCATTTGACTGGTGAACAAGTCAAAAGGGCAAAAAGAAAAGACAAGAAAGGTTGACCAGGTCAACAAACGATAGAAGGGACGCCCACGGCTCAAATGAAAGCACAGTGCACGCAGGAAGAAGAAAAAGAAAAGAATAAAAGAAAGAAAGAAGAAAGAAGCAAGAGCGAAAAGGAAAGAGAAAGGAAAGTTCACGCATACAGTTTTCAGAGAGCTCTCCAAGTTGGATCTATTTCAATTCGTAACGCCCGATAAGTGCTTATAGCCTTTGTTCATCTACTCGAAGAGATTTTTGAAATTACTTAATTTCAGATTCTTGTCATTTCTGAGATAGTTGGTTAAATATAGGGTAACCGTTTGTTGTAGCTCCTATCTTTGACTGCTTTTCAAAATTGTATATACATTTCACAAGCATTTGTATATTAATATGTCTAGCTTTCCTGTTTGATTATTTTATGGATGGGTGAAATTCTAGCTTTGCTTGGAAGGTGGGGGCAAAGGGTTAGCAACAACGCGGAACAAGGTTTGAAGCTTCTTGGTCATCACCATCTCCCCCCCCCTCTCTCTCATCTTTCATCGCCAATAGGTCCAATTTTTGACTGCTTTTATACAATTTCACATATCATCACTATCATCCTCGCAAGAACCCTCCATATCTAAGAACAATATAATGTCAGATCCCCTAAGAATAATTAACAAACCCAATTTATAAATGAGTGCATCGGATTATCATATCAAGCAATTAAATATGATCCGCTCTCTTGAAATTATGATTTATTGCATCGACTTGTGAATCAATCTTGAAGAAGAGGAACAGTCAGCCATTGGACTGTCCTTGCTAGGTGTGTTGAACTGGGAATAGTGATCCGATCAAGGACCGGTCTTGACTGAGAAAATCCTATTCGGCTTTTCCAATTCTCAGTCAAACTTCCTCTTTCTCTCTTTCATTTTTCCCTTCATTTAAAATCGGAAGGATGGACTTCCCATAAATATGACCACCCACGGTCACTTTCTCCTCCTATCTGCCCCCTTCCCCGACGCTTCACTTGTAATATTTGAGCGTTTGACTATTTGACTGGTCAACAAGTCAAAAGCAAAAGAAAGTTGACCAGGTCAACAAAGGAGAGAAGGGACGCCCTCTGCTCAAATAAAAGTTCTGTGCACGCACGAAGGAAAAAAAGGAAAAGAATGAAAGAAAGAAAGAAGAAAGAAGGGAGATGCAAAAGGAAAGAGAAAGGAAAAAGTTCATGCATAGATGCCTCGGAGAGTTCACGCAATCGGATTTTCTTCGATTCATAACTTTCGGTAAGTCTTTTATTCATCTAATCGAACGGATTTTTGAAGACCAGCCCGAATTTCAGATTATTGTGATTTCTAAGCTGCTAGGTTAAATTTAAAAGTTGTTAAACTGACAAATCATGGAGTTTTGATAGTTTAGAGTATTGTAAAGTTGTAAAATTTTACAAAAGTCGATTTGGACTTTATGATTGTCCAAAATGAAATTTCGAAAATACGTGTGTGTGATGAATCATACTTGACCAACAGCTTTCGGGTGGAATTTTTCGATTGCCGAATAAATTTGGGTCAGCCAAGTTATGGGTCTTCTAGTAATTCGAAAGGTCTTTCTTTTGACTATAAACTCTCTTGAAACCGAGTTCGATGAAAAGGCTTACGGGGCAAGAAAGTTTGTCGTGCGAGTGGTCATTTGTATTACTAGTGGTTGTTCTATGCGTTAGCAGTTTTTTGCTATGATCGGCTGTCCTTGACGTTTTTGTTCCACCCGTAGTGAGCATTTGTAATTTAGTTGAGTCGATTTGAAGTAATGGTTTAATCTGAACGAAATTCTAAAATTTCACGCTCAAACTCCGCATCAAAGACAGTTTTGAATATTTGCTTTGGACAATAGTTTTATTAGTGCATAGAAGTCATTTTATTAGCGAGTAAGCTTAGTTTAGCTTATTCATAGTTAAGGTAGCGTTTTACTTAACTTTAATGCTACTTTTCGTTTATTTGATAGGATTACGACTTCAATGGTCCGAGTAATCTTTGTTATTTGGTTGTAAGTATTCCCAGGTAAGTGATTTTTTTTTATTTTATTTTTTTAAAAATTTCGAGTTTGTAAACTCATGTTTCAAAAGCAATATGGATTAAATATAGTATAAGTTTTGTTGCATAAAAGTTTGGATAGAGCATTTACTACTCTTTGATTATGTTAATATATAAATTTTGACAACCCAATTAGTTATTTATTACGTATAAAAATTAGGGATCGACCCCGAGTCCTTATACAAAAAAATATATTAGTTAAATTGCATATATTTTTTTTTACTTTTTAGGAGCATTTATCATATAGCTTAACTCATTTATTGCATTGAACCGGTGATGGAAAAGTTTAAATTGATGATTCTGAGTTTTAATTTAACAAGTTGGTCTGAGCTCGTGGTGAGAAATAATTTGGCCAAGCCCGCCATTTTGTAATGGCTGGAAATTTACTTATAAGGAGTGATGAGTTGGAAGATTGGTTTACTTTGGAAAAGATTGGTATTTTTCTTCTGATATTTGTTCAAGAGCTGTTTCACCAGTTCTAATTCTTGTGAATAACCTTTCACCAAACACTGCATTTTGGTTTTATTATGAGAGAGTCAGGTTCTGTGTTGAGTTTGGACAGAAATTGTCAAATGCAAAATGGAGTTTTATTCTCAACTTGTATATACAGCCTTAGCAACTTATGCCCAAATGACTCAAAGACAATAAGCAACTGAACACAAATTACGCTAGAATTTAATCAATGACGTAATATGAGCACACATGGTTAGACAACCTATGTTCAAGACTCAAACTATGATGGAATTTAATCAATGTCACAGATTGTTTTAGGTGTAAAGGCGGAACCAAATCAACAACAATACTTCTGTATATAAGCACAACGTTGGAATATAATCAACGACATTGAACTTTGTGGAACAAGATTGGAATTTAATCGACAATGTTGAATCGAACGGAGATACACGTCGGAATCTAATCATCAATAGGAATCTTGAAAGCTACAACTGTTGTGTTTTTCGCGCGGGGGGCCTTCTAAGTGGAGAAACTATGGTATTTATAGTGAGTCGATATTCCTTAATCGGTTGTTCCTTCTTGGGCATTGCTCTTTGCAATCTTCACATGTTTCTTTCCCCCTAGACATCCTTATCCTTTAGCAATTGCTCCATGACCTGTCGACGATGCTCGTGTGTTGACACCTAAATTTTCCCATTTTTCATTTAGGATTTAATTGTCTACAGAATTAGGAATTAGTCGTTTAAAAAAAAACAAAAACAAAACAAAAAAAAAAAACAACAAAAATAGAAAAAGAAGACATGGAAGGGGCCGGGCCGGATTTCGCCTTGGCCCGGCCCATGCCGCTTTCTCCCTCCTCCACTTTCGGTGAAACCCTAGCAATAGCAGAGGGGAGGGGGATGGAGACAGGAGGGACCGAAAAGTCAAAAAGGAGAAGGAAACACAGGGAGAGCTCGGCAAAGAGAGAGAGAGAGACAGAGTTTGAAGGGGGAAAAAAGAAAAACATAGACCGAGCATGGAGAACTCGAGAGAGAGAGAAGGGAGAGAGAGAGAGAGTTCGAGGTGAAGCGGCGGCATTGCCGCCAACGCCGCTGCCGACAGGAGCGACGCTCGACCGACGCCGACCTCGCCACCGCTTGACTCAGTAGCCCCCTCTCTGAGCGACGCCTCCTCGTGTAGCCCTCCGAATGCACCCAATGCCCAATGACCGCACCCACCTCTCCGTCGCGTCGTCGCACTCGCGCCACCGACACGCCCGCCTTAACGCCGAGGCCATCACTCCGCCTGTTACACCCGCAACGACTCCGACACCTCCGCCCGCGGCGACGACCGCCGCGCTCCGCTCGCAAACCAACGGTACCCGTCGTCGCTGCTCCCGACGCCGAACCAGCCAGAGACAAACCAGATTTGGGAGTAGATCGAACTCCGCTGCACCGCTAGGTCGGCTGCCACCGCCGTCCCGCTCTAGTTGCCGTTCGAACCCCCCATTGCAGCCGGTGCCATCACTCACCCATCACCGCCCTCGACCTGACGCCGTTCGAGCTGCCTCGCCAGCCACCGCCGAGCGAGCCCCGCACCAGCCCTCGCCACGCGCTGCCGCTCCTAGCGGCGTCTCCGCCAGTCACCGCCGTGCCGACGCTGCCGCCCGTCGTACTGCCGTTGTTGCCGTTCGAATCACCTTCGCCACCGACACGCCCCGCCTTAACGCCAAAGGCCGTCGTTCTTGCGCCTTGTTATAGCCGCA
This sequence comes from Eucalyptus grandis, assembly GCF_016545825.1. Lineage (NCBI taxonomy): Eukaryota > Viridiplantae > Streptophyta > Magnoliopsida > Myrtales > Myrtaceae > Eucalyptus > Eucalyptus grandis. The sequence goes on along the minus strand of NC_052618.1, from coordinate 30,134,170 downwards.
ACGATCTGATACCTCTGCCCGCGACGACCTGCCGCGCTCTACTCACGAACGAACAAACTCCGCCGCCGCCCTCCCGACGCCAAACCAGCCGGAGACAAACCAAATTTGGGAGTAGATCGAACTCTGCTGCACCACCAAGTCGGCTGCCGCCGCCGTCCCACTCTAGTTGCCGTTCGAACCCCCCGTTGCAGCCGGTGCCGTCACTCACCCATCACCGCCCTCAACCCGACGCCGTCTGAGCTACCTCGCCAGCCACCGCCGAGCGAGCCCCACACCGGCCCTCGCCACGTGCTGCCGCTCCTAGCGGCGTCTCGCGACCGCCGTGTCGACGCCGCCGCCCGTTGTACTGCCGTTGTAGCCGTCCAAATCACTTTTGTTGCCGCCGCCAACGCTGCCAAGAAACCCTAGGGTTTCGGCCAAAAGAAACGGGTCGAACACGGGTCGCAAACCGGGTAGGGTTTCTAAGCTATTTGGGTTGGTTTTAGGCTTTTGGGCTTTTAGGGACTTATGGACTAGTGGGCTTAGGAACTTAAGGAGTTGTGCGCTTCATTTTTAAAATAAAAGAGATTGGACCAGAGTGGGCCCGTTGGTTGGGCCCAATCCGAACTGAAGAAAGGCCCGACCAAGCCTAGCCGAGCCGGTTCGACCGGCCCCTATTTGGACCAAACCTGGGTCGGGTCTTTGACCGGACTCGGATCCGCATTGACCGGGTCGAGTCGAACCAAACCCACTCAGGTTCACATTTTTAAATCAAAAATTAATTTAAAATTTTAAAAATATTTTCTTTAAAAAATTAAAACTAAAAATATAAAAATAAAGTTAAAAAAATTTTAAAAAAAATTAAAAAATTAGAAAATAGTTATTTTTCTTTATAAAAAAATTTAAAATTTTAAAAATTAAAACTTTCGAAAATCCAAAAATGATGGGGTTTGATTTGGACTTGCCATGTATTGCCAATTTAGCGTAATTAGACCTTTATGTGCTCGTATATTGATTATGTTGGATGTTTTATTTGCATATCTAATTATGTTTGATTGCATGTGTTTAATTTTATGGCAATTAGGATCTTGATAGTTATGATTATTACTTTAATGATTGCACACCCGCATGATCACCTCATAGGTTAATGGATAAGTATCAAATCAATTCAAACTGCCTGCCAAAAATCATTTTATTAAAATGAACAAGATTAGGTACCGAAAGGGCACTAATTGGTTAATTAGTGTAATCAAGTCCCCGAACCTAGATTCTCTGGTTGCGTAGGAAGTGAGGTACGCTCCTATGCCTCACTTGGTTTCTAATCGACCCCAATAGGCTAGTGGCGACTCCTTTTGTGCAAAATTTATGAAAAATATCCCAGCGTCACGCAGGGTATGGGCTTGGGAGAGCCCGCGCCCAATCATGGGCCTTAAGCCCGTCCTTTGGGCAATACTCCTAAACTTGTTCCCTCTCCCCGATGGTAGGTCGCGACAGCTTGGCAACTCCGCTGGGGACTTGGTTTTAAACCTTAGATGACTTAAGCCAAAATTAATCTTGTTCAAAAGTATTTTTGTTTAGCAGTGAGGATTCTAGGTAGGCCCCTAACATTGTAGGTGTTAAATGTTTTTTCAGAATGGGAGGTATAAGGAGAAGTGTTTGCTCACCTTTGTCTTGCAGGAAGATGTAGGAATGTATGGTTTATTTTTCATATATGAAATGTTGATTGCTTATAAATTGTCATGCATGCATCCCCTGCATTGCACTACACTTTAACACACACAACCTGCCGCCGAACCCAGGCCGCATAGGATCACTTAGGATGGTGTTGAGGTGGATACCACTCTAACTACAACCACGTAGTACGAGTCGCCCACCCCTACCCCGAAATTTCTTTCTTCACATTGAAGGTACCCACCCCGGTCTGTGAGCATGCGACATGGGTTGGTTCTTTGACGAAGCCGGAGTCATGGGTAACTCGACCCAGCCACGATCTTATTGGTTTAGTCCAATGATCCTATGGCTTCATTTTGAGCCGTATAGAGTAGAAATCGAACCACATTCCATGTGCATGTCTATGTAATTGAAAAAAGAAAAAAGAAAAAAAGAAACAGAGACAAAGGTTGGCACCCATTATAAGTATCATTTTCCTTTTTATTTGCCCACTTTATATTACATTTCATCTTGAAATTTGCGGAAATCAATCAAATGCCCTCGGCGATGTGGGCTTATGATTAAAATAAAATAAAATTGGCAGTCACTTTTGATAAGTGAACATTGAAGACAAGTTCTAAACACTTTGATTTGGCCCTATTGAACACGTGGTTTTGTTTAAATTTCAAGTTACGGGCTCGAAATCATTTTGAAAAAAAAAATTCAAGTTGTGATTTTATATTGGGGCACAAAAATTGAAATTGCATTTTTTTATTATTATTTATCAAATTCTCTCATTCTCTCATTTTGGGACTAGAGTGCAAATCATTTTGTGTACAAATTTCTCAAAATAGAAATTACTTCATTTTTCTAGGAGTAAAATTACAAATCAATCTTTCAAAAATCAATGACACTTTTGCATACGAAACTTTTTGAAATAAAGGTGGACATTAGATTGATGGCCATGGATTGATTATTTTAATGATGCCTTTTCTTATAATAAAATCCTGGAAAATACTAAAACCTCGTAATAATGATTATGGGACATGTACCGTCGTCTCGATTTTATTGTAAGAAGCGATCCCATTGAGATATCATTTTTTCTCATTCACATACTAACATTGTCATCTTTTTGCAGGTTTTGCGTGGTGCTTCTTGACATTAGGACAAGAGTTAATTTTTACTCTTATCTATACAAGAGTTTCTTGTATTTTATCAATGTTCTTATTCTTGTTAAGAAACATGTTTTCTGTTTTGAGTTTTGATTGCGAATCCAATTGTTGCTTTTGTAAATCGCGCGGCTCACATTTTTTATGATGGAATTCAATTTCATGAAAATCATAATTTTTTTTTATAAAAAAAGGACAAAAAACAAAAAAACAAAACAAAACAAAACAAAGCAGAAAAAAATTCAGAAGTGTTTTAAGTGAACCTATACATTTACCTTCCAAAATGAATCTAAAAAAAAATTGTTTAATGCCCTCTCTTCACGTAGTCATTTTTTTGGGCTCATGGAACTCAAGGAGCAAGATTGCGTCGATGCTTCATTGGCGCCAATCTTCCAATAGAGGCGGAACGTAATGGAATTCCGTTCAGAGTAGTTTCTTTATTTGGAGATGCCTTAGGCACCAAAATAGCCCATCGATCTCGTTCACTTTGTATGCTGAGACGAATGAAATGAGTTGCCAAATATCTAAAAGGGCGAATTCGAAGGAAGAGTAAACTGTATTGATTTCAATTATTCATTTCTGATACCGTTTCTAACTTGATTTTCTTTTCATTGTCAAGGAGACATCAAGAGTACCAAGTTTTGTAACGTTCCAACAAATGTGATGGAGCACTATTATGTCATGTTCATCTTAAACAAAGAAATATTCAAATGATGAAACATATGGGCAATATTATCCCTTCCTCCATGAGAGATACATTGGGATGTTGATTGCTTGACTTTGAAAAGGATGTATCTCATTCCTAAACTTGATTTCTCTTCAACATAAAAAATGACATGTCCTTTTCTTTGATACAGGATAGGTTTGAACATAACAAAGGATTGTCAAATAAAGAGTGGCAGAGCAACGTTTGATTTAGAAAAAAAAAAATCTCATCTCCCCACCAATGAAATGTGCTAGAACAACATTGTCATATTCATCAATAAGGATGTATCATTCCTTAGTTGAACCTAACTAAGAATAGAGATAACTCATTTCATCTCCCTTTCTTACAGGGTGATAAAAAAAAAAGGGTTACACCTGACCGCGGAAGCAACGCCTTCTACCAAGGAATCAAGAAAACATCAAACACTTAAAGGCAAATACAGGGGAAGGGTATTGTTGAGTTACCAAATACCCATGAAGGTGAATCCAAGAGATGTTAGCGCCAAAAGGATGAAAGCGAGTGAAGGTTAATAATGTATCGTTTCCAACATTTCAATCCCTAAGGATCTTTGCACTAACATATTCTTCTACATTCTTTACAAGATTATCGGGTCACCATGTTGCAGGTAAGTACCCTTCTTCTCAGTCTTTTTTTTTAAGTAAAAAAAAAAGAGAAAGAAAGAGAATTTCCATTACAAAAGAGAACTTTTGGGCTTTTCTAAAGACAAGAAAAAAAAATGAATGATAATTGAGAAAAGAAAAAAAAATTACAAACCTTTTGAGCATCCTTTCTATCTCAAAATTGTTTTCTTGTCTTGTGGATTATTCATTTTGAATCAAAATTTCCTATGGAGATTGATATACTCGAATGATCTCGGCAAAGTGAAATGGAAATGTTAACCATGCCAAACAAGAAGTGCTTAGGATGAAGAAAGGCAAGCTCATGTCCAAACACATCCTTTAAACACTTTTGAGAGTTGAGCATTATTCAAACACTTTTGAGAGTTGAGTGAAAAGAGACATTCTCTTAGGACGAATGATTTATTCGCATTGAGCGCAAAGATCGAAATGATCAAGGCGTTGCCTTCATCAATCCCAAGCATTGCACTAATCTCTTGTTACCCCTTTGGGCTGGAAAAAAAAATATGATCCTTCAAAGTACCCTTATCGAGAACGACCCTACATTGGGGCAACATAGGAGGTTATGGTCGTGTTGTAAAACGAAAGGTTGAGAAAGATTCTATTACTTTCACTTACATCAATCTTCTTGTGGTAGCTTCAGAAGAATTCTCATCGGAGCTTGACTCATCCCAAGGTGAAGAAGAGCATTTCCTTCTCTACCTAAACACCGATACCCATTGCTATAACCAATTTGGGCCTGATTATTCATTTCTGAATCCCGAGCGATGATCATCTCCCTTCACTGGGGCAAGACATAAGAATTGACCAAATATAATTGACAATCACAAGGAAATGTGAAAAGCATCTCGAAAGTCATAAGAGCTACAAAAGTTCAAAAAGCAAAATGTTTAACAAACTAGGGGGCATGAAAAAACAGTGTGCCTGGTAAAAACAAGGCCAATGCTCATCGATGAAAAAGAGCTAAAGGGTTATATCTTATGCGAAAGAAAAATTATCAAAATCCAAGTGCCGGTGAAAAAAGAAAAAATCATCATCGCAAAGGGCAAAGGAAATTAGAGAAAGGAGCAAAGCTCTCATGTAGAAATGATTAGTCAAGAAACTTTCGAGATGTGCAACGTTTCAAAAGCCAAATGCCTTCGAAAGGTCGAGTGACCCGGTCATGATGCTATGATGATCACTGACTCTTAAAAACCCCTTGAGAATTTTAAGCCTTTCAAGCCTTTCCCGAGCCAACATTACAACCCTCTTCCGAAGTCTCTTCTGATTGGGATGGTTTAAGTGAAAATGAGAATGCCACGAAGAAGCTATTGCTTGAAGAAGTGGAAGTAATCCTATCTTGTCTTATCTTTCAAATTCTCGACTTGTAAACCCGACGAAGATAGCAACAAGTGTTCATTTACTGGCCTCAAAGCAATAATTCATTTGTTTAAGCCCTAAACGAGCCTATATTGCGGTCTTTTCAAAAGACCTTTTTGATCGATCATATTGTGCTCATTGCAATGTTTCTGAAAGCCTTTGATCTAGGGTATGTGAGATACCCTCAGCAACTAGTTATCTCCCACATGAATGGATGGGATCAAGCAGCCATTTTATCGAAAGTGCGTGAGAAGCCCTTTCTGACTAAGAAGCTCTAGTTTGGCATGCTTAATGAGCCTTGTTCACAAGTAGTGATCGTCTTGATAAGAACTTGACTCCTAGAGAATTTGATGATTAATGATATATCCACAAGCAAGATGACAATTTTGCGCCTCATGATGCTGATTGAAATCAAATGTTTTTTCCAAAACAGTCGGACTTAGCTTGATTAGCTTGTTCAATTAATGCTACAATATTGCCAATGCGTCTCTTGGTGACGTTTCTAATGACATTCACTCAAGTTGAGTTTGACAGGATTCCTTAGTGAAGCCATGCAGTTTTTAAAAGGGTTAACGGGTGCCTTCTTAAAAATCAAGGGTTCATGGTCAGCCTTAAACCATGCCATCTCCAAAGGTTCGTGGGTCTATCTTTAAACCACAGAGTTGGTGGCTTTTCCTAAACCACATGATTTGTGGGTCTATTCTTAAACCACACGGTTCGTGGGTCTATCCTTAACCCACACGGTTCGTGGATCTATACTCAAACCACAAGGTTGATGGGTTTATCCTTAAACCACGGGATTGGTGGTTTTCCTAAACCACATGGTTGGTGGGTTTATCCTTAAACCACAAGGTTCGCGGGTCTATCCTTAAACCACAAGGTTCATGGTCAATCTTAAACCATGCCATCTCCAAAGGTTTATGGTCAACCTTAAACCATGTCATCTCCTTATGACCCGGTGGGCTTTCTGTAGCCTGGAGTCCTTCAACCCCATTCTTATGACCCGGTGGGCTTTCCGTAGTCCGAAGTCCTTCAATCCCCTTCTTATGACCTGGTGGGCTTTCCGTAGCCCGAGTCCTTCAATCCCTTCTTATGACCCGGTGGGCTTTTCGTAGCCCGAGTCCTTCAACCCCCTTCTTATGACCCGGTGGGCTTTCCGTAGCCCGAAGTCCTTTAATCTTTGGGCTTTCCGTAGTCCGGAGTCCTTCAACCCCTTCTTATGACCCGGTGGACTTTGGGCTTTCCGTAGCCCGGAGTCCTTCAACCCCCTTCTTATGACCCGGTGGGCTTTCCGTAGCCCGGAGTCCTTCAACCCCCTTCCTATGACACGGTGAGCTTTGTTCCTATGACACGGTGAGCTTTTGTAGCCCGGAGAGCTTTGTAGCCCGTAGTCCTTCTTCCTATGACACAATGAGCTTTGTAGCCCGGAGTCCTTCTTCCTATGACATGGTGAGCTTTGTAGCCCGGAGAGCTTTGTAGCCCAAAGTCCTTCTTCTTATGACACAGTGAGTTTTGTAGCCCGGAGTCCTTCTTCCTATGACACGGTGAGCTTTGTAGCCCGGAGAGCTTTTTGTAGCCCAGAGAGCTTTGTAGCCCGGAGTCCTTCTTCCTATGACATGGTGTGCTTTATAACCCGGAGAGCTTTTGTAGCCCAGAGAACTTTTTAGCCCGGAGTCTTTCTTCCTCTTATTGATAAGACGTTCTTTCATAGTTATGAGTTCTTTCCATCAACCTAATACATGCCTATGCACCTAGGTCTATCGTCAAAATAATTTAGGTGTCTTTTGTCTTTGAAATGAACCTCTTCGAGCTCCCATTCAAAGAGGGGCAGCTTGTTGACACGTAAATTTTCCCATTTTTCATTTAGGATTTAATTGTCTACAGAATTAGGAATTAGTCGTTAAAAAAAAAAAACAAAACAAAACAAACAAAAAACAAAAAAAAAAAAAAAAAAAAGAAAAAAAAAGACATGGAAGGGGCCGGGCCGGATTTCACCTTGGCCCGGCCCATGCCGCTTTCTCCCTCCTCCATTTTCGGTGAAACCCTAGCAATATCAGAGGGGAGGGGGATCGAGACAGGAGGGTCCGAAAAGTCAAAAAGGAGAAGGGAACACAGGGAGAGCTCGATAGAGAGAGAGAGAGAGACAGAGTTTGAAGGTGGAAAAAAGAAAAACACAGACTGAGCACAGAGAACTCGAGAGAGAGAAGGGAGGAGAGAGAGAGAGAGTTTGAGGTGAAGTGGCGGCATTGCCGCCACCGCGACCGACGGCGCTCGACGCCGACCTCGCCGCCGCTTGACTCAGCAACCCCCTCTCTGAGCAACGCCTCCTTGTGCAGCCCTCTGAATGCGCCCAATGCCCGACGACAGCACTCGCCTCTCCGTCGCGTCGTCGCACTCGCGCCACCGACACGCACCGCCTTAACGCCAGACGTCGTCGCTCCAGCGCCTGTTACAACCGCGACGACCTCACGCCTCTTCCCGCAACGACTTGCCGCGCCTTGCTTGCGAATCAACAGTACCCGTCGCCACTGCTCCCGACGCCGAACCAGCCGGAGAGAAACCAGATTTGGGAGTAGATCGAACTCCACCGCACCACTAGGACGGCTACCGCCGCCGTCCCGCCCTAGTTGCCGTTCGAACCCCCCGCTGCAGCCGGTGCCGTCACTCACCCATCACCGCCCTCAACCCGATGCCGTCCGGCACCACCGAGCGAGCCCCGCACCGCCCACCGCCGTGCCAACGTTGCTGCCCGCGTGCCCGTCGCCGCCGCCCGTTGTTGCCATCCGAATCACCTTTGCCACTAACATGCCCTGCCTTAACGCCAAAGGCCGTCGCTCCTGTTACAGCCGCGACGACCTGACGCCTCCGCCTACGACGACTCCGCGCGCGCTCGCTCGCGAACCAACAGCATCCGCCACCGCTGCTCCCGACGCCGAACCACCAAGACAAATTAGATTTGGGAGTAGATCGAACTCCACTGGACCACCAAGCCGGCTACCATCGCCTTCCCACTCTAGTTGCCGTTTGAACCCCCCGCTGCAACCGGTGTCGTCACTCACCCATCACCGCCCTCAACCCGACGTCGTCCGAGCTGCCTTGCCAGCCACCGCTGAGCAAGCCTCGCACCGGCCCTCGCCACGCGCTGTCGCTCCTAGCGGCGTCTCCACCGATCACCGCCGTGCCGACGCCGCCGCCCGTCATACTGCTGCTATTGCCGTCCGAATCACCTTCGCCGCCAACGCCGCCAACGCCACCAAGAAACCCTAGGTTTCGGCCAAAAGAAACGGGTCGAACACGGGTTGCGAACCGGGTAGGGTTTCTAAGCTATTTGGGTTGGTTTTAGGCTTTTGGGCTTTTAGGGACTTATGGACTAGTGGGCTTAGGAACTTAAGGAGTTGTGGGCTTCATTTTTAAAATAAAAGAGATTGGACCAGAGTGGGCCTGCTGGTTGGGCCCAATCCAAATTGAAGAAACGCCCGACCAAGGCTAGTCGGGCGGGTTCGGCTAGCCCCCTTTTGCACCGGAAACCCGATCCGGTCGGAGATCGGACCTAATCCATATTGACCGGGTCGGGTCGAACCGAACCCGACCCGGTTGACCTTTTAAATCAAAAATTAATTTAAAAATTTAAAAATATTTTCTTTAAAAATTTAAAACTAAAAAATAAAAAATTTTCTAAAAAATTTTAAAAAATTTAAAAAATTAAAATTAAAACTTTCGAAAATCCAAAAATGATGGGGTTTGATTTGGACTTGCCATGTGTTGCCATTTTAGCGTAATTAGACCTTTATGTGCTCGTATATTGATTACGTTGCATGTTTTATTTGCATATCTAATTATGTTTGATTGCATATGTTTAATTTTATGGCAATTAAGATCTTGATAGTTATGATTATTACTTTAATGATTGCGCACCCGCATGATCACCTCATATGTTAATGGATAAGTATCAAATCAATTCAAACTGCCTGCCAAAAATCATTTTGTTAAAATGAACAAGATTAGGTACCGAAATGGCACTAATTAGTTAATTAGTGTAATCAAGTCCCCGAACCTAGATTCTCTGGTTGCGTAGGAAGTGAGGTACGCTCATATGCCTCACTTGGTTTCTAGCCGACCCCAATAGGCTAGTGGCGACTCCTTTTGTGCAAAATTAATGAAAAATATCCCAGTGTCACGCGGGGTATGGGCTTGGGAGAGCCCGCGCCCAATCATGGGCCTTAAGCCCGTCCTTTGGGCAATACTTCTAAACTTGTTCCCTCTCCCCGAGGGTAGGTCGCGACATCGTGTAGCTTGCCCTTCAAGCAAATAACCATTTCCTATTTTTAGGTACATTTCTCGCGGCAGTTATTTTCGTTCAGATTCCAATGCTAATCCTACTTAATCTTCAAATTCAGCACATCATTCATATAGCCTAACATGTGGTGAATTGGTGGTTTGCGCACCCATGTGATCAACTCGCATGTTAGGAGTAATTTAAAATCAATGCAATTTGCTTGCAAAACATTTTTTTTAAATAAAAGAGAAAATGTATCGAAATGGCATTGGAGAAATCTAGGGTAATTAGGTTCCTGAACTCATTTAATCTATGGTTCCCATTTACTTTACTTAGGTTTCTAATCGACCCACCAAAAATATATTAGCAACGAATCCAAACTAAAAATTATTTGCATGTTAAGAACCTAAACCTTAAGTCACGAGTTAATATGGGTTTGGAAGAGCCTGAATTAAGTTTAAGCTTAATAATATATTAGCCGAACCCCTAGATGGTTTAATTGGCTTCGCGGAATGACAAGTTATATGTGAATGGTTTTAGAAACGTCTTATGAAAGGTATTATGAAATTGTGTGAATATAAATAAATATATATATGTATGTATACATATTGCACCAATCTGGCTTATCAAATGGGTTCCAAAGTAATTCAAGAAATACTTTACAAAGAGTATTTCTAGCAATTGAGCTGAGTTGCAAAAGACTATTTATTTGGGAAGAATTGATTAGGGGAATGCTATATGTTTTGGTTTGCAAAACCAATTGTGATATGGATTGATCAAGAATCAAGTGCTACACAATGACACGAGTCTCGTGAGAGCCACCTCTAGGATCTTGTAGTTAAGAGCCAAGTACTACATAGTGACATGAGTCTCGTGAGAGCCACATTTAGGGGATTGTACAATTGACATGTGTTGGTCAAAGATTAAGTGCCACACAGCGACGCAAGTCTTGTAGGAGCTGCCTCTAGCATCTTATACTCTTGATATGCGTTAGTCAAGGGATAAGTGCTACATGGTGATGCTAATTGTGACATCCTGAATTTTCAGAATTTGTTTTCGATTAAATAAATTGGGCCTTTCATCGACGCGTCGATAGTGCCATTCTCTGAGCTGATCACTCATGAGATAACTAGATTATCTGGGAAATCAAATAAAGAATCTAAATGCAATAGACTTGAGAATTCGACCATGAATTGATTGCTCGACCGTGTTGATTTGCAAGGGTCATTACGACACTGTCGAAATCGATCAGAGACCGGAGATAGCTTGACTTGACTGAGATGTGTGATCAGAGTGTGGGTGATTCCACATGATCGCAAAATACTCGTCAATCGGCACTAGACCAATTTTTCTATCGATTTGGTACCCGGTGTCCGTAATTGATACCTTTAGATTTTCATGACAATCGAAAGTCGCTAATGTGTCGAAGATGTACTTTGTGACTCGAGATAAATCGATCACAGGTCAATTGCACCAAAAATTCCTAAAAGTTACCTAGTAGACTAGGTCACGCTAAAAGCGCGCCGGATTGAAAATAACCGCGAATTTGAACCCGATTTCAGAAATTGAAAGTTCTGATTTGTCACAAGCTATTTTAGAAATGTCAACTCACTCTTCGAAAAATTTTCAGAGATTCCGAGATTTTTGCGAAAACCGATTCGGACGTCAAGCGAAAATAAACAGAAATTCATACGGGCAGAATTTAAGCAAGTTTTGACTTCCGAGCCAAGCCTTTGAGTGTCAGGGATTCACAGAAAATTATGTAGGATTTTTCTTCACAAAATCGGACCTCGAATTGGATAATCGGAGAGGAAATTGAAGCCAAATTAATCAAGAGGCTGAAATTTTGACATTTAAATTGGCTTATTTGTGGGATATTCTTATTAGAAAGTATTGGAGGGACAAGCATTAAATTGAATGGCTAAGTCTTGATTTTTTTTGGCCCCACCGTGACTTCTCCAACACGCCGTCCAGCTGCCCCCCATTTTCTCGCCGACTTCATCTCCTCCGGTTCCTGTTTTTGTTTTCATTTTCTTCTTCATTTCACAACCACCGAAGACCACAGCCCCACGATCTCTCTCCGCTCGCCCATTTCCACTGAGTTTTGTCTTCCCACCACCATCATCATCATCCAACATACACCATCATCTAATGCCATCACCATATTTCCTCCCCTCAGCCTTGCGTCTTCAGTTTCTTCGGTCAAAGCTTCTCCAAACTGGCTTTGATTGTTGACCCGCCAACTTCCCACCGAAGACTGAATCTGCTTCGCCGAGAGTAGTCCAACGCCTCCACCGAATTCCTTGGCTGACTGAGCAGCTCCTGCCGTTGCCACGTCTACCGACGATCTTCAAGCGGCCACACGTCCGAAGCAGCTGCACCGAAGATCCGCATCCCCTCCTCGTGTCTTCAGTCCATCGAGGTCAACTACAGCAAGTGTGATGACCGCCAATCTCCACTTCTTTGCACGAACAGAGGAGTCCATCGAAATTTGATCCAGCAGCTTCATCGTGCGATCCCCTCTCCACGCGGCCAACGTCCAGCTCTTTCTGCCTCGTGTCTTCATCTTCACCGCCAGTAGCAGCTTTCCTCAAGCGCCAGCGAAGTCCAAGCAAGGCAGCACCATTGTCCACGAAGCCAGCGAATTTTGGTCAGCAGTTGGGCCCGTATCCAGCCCGCATCATCAGCCCACGAATTCATCCACAAGCCCATCTTCAGCACAGTGATTTTAAGCCCATCTCCAGCAGATTTTGAAGCCCAAGCTCAGGCCCAAGTTCAGTTGGTTTTAGCCCATTTGAAGTTCAGCCCATTTTGGGCCCGCGAAGAAAGCCCAAGACCGAAACTCAGCCTTGCTGAGTTGTGTTGGGCTAAGTTTAGGCCTGGCCCAAGTTTGTCGACGCCACCAAAAATTTCAATTTCGGCCGCCGTCGAGTCGTTGTCACGGTGAACCGGTTTCCGCAATTAACCGGTTAGTTTATACTCTAAACTCTGCTTAGTAGGCTAATGACGTTGAAGGGGTGTTTAGATTTATTTTATTAGGAATTAGGTGGTTAGTTAGATTAAATTAGAAATGTAATTATTTAATTGAGCATGTTAGGTGGTTAGCATGGTTTAGCTAAGGCCTAAATAAATTGTACTATTTATCTAGAAGGGTTCGGGAATTTTCGGGTCCGTATTGGTATTTAATTTAATAATTTTGGCCAAGGTTAGTATTTTTACAAATTAAATTGAATTAATCAATTAATTTTCGAAATTAATTATTTATTAATTATTTTTCCGGAATTTAGGCTGAGATAGTCGGTGACCAGAATTTTGTGCTGATTGCAATGATGTGGTTAAATTCTGCAATTGAGTGTTAAATTATGCAAATTGAGTGCTGATTGGATTTTTGTCATTTAATTCCAAAAATTGTGAAATTCCAAGATTTATTCAGAAAATCTCGGGTGTCGAGTTTTAACACCGAAAATGGATTTTAAGTACTATATCAAATAATGGGGTTTGAAAAAGATAGGTATTGGTCTTCTGGTTTAAATTGACCGTGTACCCACACACGACTATTTTCGGGATGTTTTTAATACAAAATATTTTAATTGAGGCATTTGAGTGCAATACACATTTATTGGGTGGTCGTGTGTTGATTAAGAGAAGCCATTCCTGGCTGTTAAGCCAGATGTTACCCATTTATTGGGACTCGGGTCGCAAAGAGATTCTGGACCTACGCCCCTTCGGGGAAGCCATCTAATTGAGAGACGTCACCGTGCTCATGGTGGGAGATGAAGCTTGGCTATGCCAGAAGTCACCGAACTTGTGAGTAGGTTGTATTCGGGTCGCAGTAGATTATGGACCTACGCCCCTTCGGGGAAGTCGTCTCTGAGAGAGACGTAACCGTGCTCAATAGGGTGAGACGACGCCTGGCAATGCCAGAAGACCGCCAATAGAGTTGGCCATACCCTTGAGGGGTGTAATTAACAATTGGAACGCATGATGGTTGAGTTTGATATGTCGGATTATGGGACAAAATTGTGTGACATGGTATGGGACGTGTCATAACGATTTGGCCTTATAATTTAAACTCCCGTAATTTATTGAGTTGAGTGATGCGTTTCAATTGCTGGATGTATCGATTCTATACATAATGTATATGAAATGTGCTTACCTGCAGGGTGGAACTGAGGCGAGGTAAGTCCTCTATGCTAATTGTATGATTGCGTGGTTAGGACTCTTCTTGGCGTATTTCCTCCTAATTGGGGTTTAGAGTTTAGACTCGCTGAGATTTTATCTCACCCCGTTGTGGGACAATATTTTCAGGGGTCGTCGAGTGGAGGACCGGGAGCCAAGATGAAGTGATGAGAAGTGTAGGTCAGCTAGGGCCGTCTCTTTTTGGGAGGTTAGTCTTTTGTAGTCTTTTGGTCATAGACCTTGTGCCTGACATTATGTGAATATAAAAGTCTATTTGTTTTGTGAATTCATATCCTGCTTTTCTATGATGAGATAATTATTGTCAGGGGATTTATTTTCGCTTCTGCATGTGCTTAAAAAAAAAAAAAAAATGGGTCGGCGACTCGTCTTGGGAAGTCGCAAAATTTTATCGACCAGAGAGGGATGGGCATGCGCTCGGGGTTCGGGGCATGACACTAATCTCTTGGAAGCAACCTCAGAGCCATGTACTCTTGATATGCATTGGTCAAAGATTAAGTGTTACATGATAATATAAGTTTCTTGGGAGCCACCTCTAAAGGCTTGAATTGGATGTTGAGCATGAAATTGATGATTGATGTGTTTGTTGAGATTGGTCAATGAAATGAACCATTGACATGTGAATTGATGAGATTGATCAATAGACTTCAACATTGATATTTGAATCATAGTGGTAGATTAAATGAGTAATTATAATTTGCATAAAGCTTTGTTGAAACAAAATAACTTATATTTGTTTTGATATGTATATTATATCTTGGGATTGAAGTTTGAGTTTCTAGTAATACTTATGTATGTAAGTATAGTAGATGCTCGATTTTCTCAAAAGAGATACACTAATCACTAATCTGCGGTAGCTCATCTCATTCGTCTTAAATGCTTTCAAGTTCCTCAGTTAGTGACAGGTTGGACAAAAGTACTATCGATGAGAAACTTTTGGTATAAGGATTTTGGGTATGACTTTAGCTAGTTGCATTGTTTCTAAGTAGATACTTGTTGGATGGGCTGACTTCTAAGCTGAGCATATTCCTTTTTAATGGATGATAGAAACGTTGATATTATAATCAACCCGTTCTGTTATTATATATGTGTAGAGGAAAATATATATTTTTTGATACAGGTTATTTGTTGTATTTGAGGCTACGTCTTTCATATAAAAGGACGGTTGTGCCATTCTCCATTCTTGTTAGATTCGGGTGTGACATCACTCCCGATACTTCTTCGATCTTCCTTCTTCTAAACCCATTCAAGGCACGAAAGTTCTGTCTCTCTTTTTTTCTCGTGTTACGAATCCTTTTTCAGATCTGTTTAGACCGACCCGGTTCTGATTTAAGCTCCCACCAATCTCAGAGTCTTAAACTTTAGAGAAACCCATCCCCAGTTTTTGCTTTTTAACCGCTTCTCTGGAACCTGCTTCCTGGTCTTCTCTCTTTTGGCATTGTTGTTGCTCGAGGTCTCGATCTTTGATACAACTGGCTTTTGTGTAACAGAAACAGCTCAAAAACCAAGTCATCTTTTAAGTTCTCATTAAGATTTTGAAGTCATCGAGAATATGGAAGATTGGGAAAAAATGAACTTGCCGAATGAGCTAATACAGGGCAGAGAGCTGACCAAGCAACTCCAACGCCAACTCCATTTAGCTGTTTCATCATCTTCTTCTTCATCACACGATCAAACCCAAGAAATGCTCATTCGCGGGATCCTAACCTCATATTATGAGGCGCTGTCCATGCTCAATGCGGAGCCCCCGGTTGGAGGATGTCCGCGCCGGTTGTCTGTGTCGCCCCCTTCACTCGGTGGGAGCCCGATGAGCAGAGGAGACTCAGACCGGAATCTTGATGATGGTTCTACTCCTAGGAAGAGATAATGAATAAATTAATCATCTGATATTTTTCCCTGTTGTTGCATGCATGACTCTGCCCTTGATGTTTGCATGTGGACATGATTGTTGCATCATTTTGTGACGGAAACCAATTGTGTTGCAGAAAGGCGATGCAGAAGTGGACAGAGCGGGTCCGAGCCCCAACACCTGACGATGGGTTCAGTTGGAGGAAGTACGGTCAAAAGGAAATTCTTGGATCCAAGTATCCTAGGTGAGTTTAGAGTCGATCAGTTCTCTAATTCTCAATTGTTGAAGCTCCATCAACCCAAAGATTCACTAGAACATTATTCCTTTGTTCAAAGTAGACCCAAACTTCAATGATCTTGCCTTTCCCACTCCTAGTCCAAATTTATCCCCAGCATGTTACATTGGTGGACTTGAGATAAGCCACATCCTTGAAAACGTTAAAGGAAGGAACTCGATACTTGTCCGCGGGTCAAGTGATAGGAGTAGACAGATTTCTTAAGTTAGCTAGTCTCAAGAAGACTCGATGAAAGACGTCATCATTTAGCAGCATAATGATTTTCATCGTGTCAGTCATAATCCTATGATCGATGGCTTGTTTCATGGTCAGCCATCTTTTTCTCATGTTACAATCATCTGAAAACGATTTCAGTTATTAATGGCTAGTTTCATTTGGCAGCTATTTACGTTGCTATCACATTCCTCTTCCTTAACCTACTATAGTTTGACATATAATTGAGCACTTTCGAAGTAGCTCCGCTATGACTGCACCCAAGTTTTATATGTTTCCTTTGGCCTCTATGTCTAGCTTTCATTGATAATTTTCCCAAACTTCATTTTCAGGGACTACTATAGGTGCACTCATGTCCAAGGTTGTTGGGCTAAAAAGCAAGTGCAAAGATCCGACGACGACCCCACTGTCTTCGAGATCATGTACCATGGAAGGCACACGTGCATTGACCACCCTGCCACTGTCGTCCCTCCTTCTCCGCTGCCTGAAAATCAAACTGATTCCAATGCCTCCATCGATGATGCCCCTCTCCAAATCAGGGAACTCCCTGTGTTTGTCTCGGCCGCAACTTCAGGGAACAACTCTCAAGCAACAGTACGTTTGAATTCAGATAATCCCCTTTGTGGCATGGAGTTTGCTCACGAGAACATTTCCTTTGAGAGAAAATTATCAAAAAAATCTTCTAACTTATTGCATTTGTGACAATTTAATCATAAACCTTTCAATTGTGCCAATTTAGTTCTAAACATTTTGACAATTTAATCCTTTCATCTAACTTTGGCCAAAAATTACTAATGTAGATGTTGACCGTCTTATGTGACACAACTGACGTTGATGTGAACAATTTTTACAATTTGTGAAAAATTCTAATTTTTAAATTTTCTTTTTTTCTTCCTCCACCAATTGCAAGGCCTTGGCGATGGCTAGCAACCGGCCACAAGTGAGAAGGAGCCTTGTTGGCCTCAAGCAAGGCTTGCAATTGCTTGGATCAGGCAAGGATAAAGTAGACAATTTTTACAACTTTTTAAAATTTTTATAGTTTTTAGATATATTTTTATTTTCATATTTTCTTTCTTTTTCTTTTTTTCCTTCCCTCCGTCAATGATAGGCCTTCACGACGGTTGATGACCGGCCACAAGTGAGGTGGAGCCTCATTGGCCTTGAGCGAGGACCTTACCGAATCTAGCAAGGTGGAGCCTCGCCTCAAGCGAGGCGTGCACTTGCTGGGATCGGGCGAGGCTTGAGCCGCTAAATACCAACAAGATCTGCCTTGCTCAATCTTGACAAGCTCGGGCCTCAAGCAAGGCTAGCTCTTGTCGGCCCTCTCCTATAGCTGGTCGCTGGCCTATCGGCAGAAGAAAAAAGAAAAAGAAATGAAAGAAAAGAAGAAAAAAAAAGGAAAATGGAAAGAAGAATAATTCATATTTTCAATTTTATTTAAAAATTTATCCACTTAAGCATGAACCATGCCATGTAAAATGGCTAGTGTCCACGTAAGCAATTTCTAGTTAAAATTGGTCGAAATGACTAAATTGACAAATTGTGAAAAAGTTTAGGATTCAATTGATACAACTAAAAATTTATCACTAAATTTGCATAAGTGTAATAGGTTTATAATTATTTTGATAATAATTCCTAAATTTATAATTATTATTAAGAGACGGTAAAGAAATAAATCATCTCTCTCAAGAAATCATTTGCATTGTACTTTCTCAATTCATGGGAAATAACTTGATTTCTCTTTGTTCTTGTGTTCTCATATCCTCGTACATGTTTAAGCAATGAGTCTCAAAATGATTTTTTTTTTTTTTTTTTGCTAACTGCAAATATTTAGAGGTTAACATGATTGGTGATGTTCTTTGTCCCAGGGACACCAGAGACGATTACCAGAGTTGAAGGTAGCTTATCACGGAAGAAAGTCGGATGACAATGAGATGCAACGACTTGTTGAGGTCAACATACCTTTCTTTCTCCCTCTTACGTTATTATTAGTTTCTAGCCTATGTTTGCCTCCAATAGGGTTACAAGTTATGATTATTGGACATGCAAACTTAACTAAATATAATTACGAAGGTTTATGTCTGGAGGTTAAATCACAAAACCCCATTATATCCTACTTTCGTATTTATTTTTCACATAGATGTTAAAAGATTGTCATGAAGCACTTGCTAAAACTAATTACTTTTCGTCTCCAGCTTTTTCATAGTTGTTGCATGGATCTTATCTATTGATTTTGAATAACAGAAAAATGACAAGAAATTTTATTGAGGTGTTTCTAGTGGTTTAATCTTCTCATTAGATAAAAATACAACTCAAATACATAGTGAAGTTATGGAATTAATCCCACTGGGCTATGCCCAAAAAAAAAAGAAAACCCACTGAGGACTTCTCAGGTGCCCGGCCAGGTGGGCTACGGGTGAGGAGTCCACCTTCTGGCCCACCGAACGACGGGTAAGGCCTCCAAGCAGATCAATCTGACGTTGGGCATGGTCCACATGGACTCGAGATATTATTTCAACACCATCAATGTTGTTTACATATTGAATGTACTAACATTGCTATAATTGCCTACTATTTCAGGAAAAATCGATCTCTGATGAGCCCGTCGCTAGTTCAATTGATACATCCATTAGTTTGGGTTTGGGCCTCTATTCTCATACTGCTGACGATCAGAAAGGTAGCTTCCATTCCTCAAAGAATCATTATATGTTAAATGATTTGGGGAGAAGATTTGCAACATGACACTGATATAACCTTAGCCCATACAATTTCAACCTTGCTTTGCCCTAAAAAATGAGTTTTCTAGTACTATTTATTTAGACAATAGCAAATTTCTAAGCTGAAGGTGACTAAAGAGACGAGAGTTTTTCTGTGCTTGTGAGATTGCTATCTCGATGCTTCTGTCAATAATATTGCATTTATACATCCATCAAATTGCTATTGCTTGCTATTGTTGATAGCATAAAGTCTAGAAGTGCTGCTATTTCTAAGGGAGCACATCTTGTGTATCAGGATTTATTTTGGGCTAAAATGGGCTCTTTCTCTTTGAACTGATCCAAAGTTGATAAATGGGGTTACCAAGTGATTTTGTTTATGGTGAAGAAAGGAACTGATTTTGGCTTTCTGTTTTCAAGCTATCCACTTGGATAAGTGTAGACGTATTATCATGAAATGTGTTTGATAAATTGCGGAAAAAAAAAGTTTTATATATCACAGGGCAGATTATGATAATGATTGTGCCTTTGCCTCGTGAATTTGGTTCTACACAGATCTCAAGCCATTATTGGGGATTGACTTGTGTCATACAAGGGCAGGCTATGTCACGAACGAAGGATCACTATTGAGTGATCTGAAAAAAGAAGAAAATGCAATAGTGTCGAGTGCAGTGGAAAAACCAGTAGCCATGCAGAAGCAAAGGGCAGAAAGTGATTTTGTGCCAATGCAAAGCAGTCGAGATACAGAGACTGAACTATTTCCTTGGATAATGAATAAGGACGCCAATCCTCATGCTGTTTTGGGAAAAGTTCATTCATATTCATCACACTCAGAGTCAGAAGTTGGTTCACATTACTCAGAATCGGAAGTTGGTTCACATTGCTCAGAATCAGAATCCGAAGACACTGATGAAGAGATGAAGATTGTCTCAAGTCTAGAATATCATAGGAGAGAAACATCGGAAAGTGCACTTTTGCAAATGTGGAACACTACAGAGCCAGAGGTTGAACCCTTTTCCTTGAAAGTAAACGAAGACACTGCTTCTGACAAAGTTCATTCATATTCCTTAGAACAAGAATCTGAAGTTGATTCATATTGCTCAAGACCGGAATATGAAGTTGGGGATAAAAAGGCGAGGATAAAAGCTAGTCCAGAATATAACGATATTATACACATACCAAAGATGAAAAAGGAAAGTTCTTCACATGCTACTTTGGATGATGCCGATGCCTTAATTGATATGTTAGGCAGTGGTGGAAAACAAGAAGGGAGATCATCAGAAGGATGGGGTGCAGTTAAATATGACTCTATAGTCGACCATCTCATTAAGTCCATAAAAAAATCTAACGTTGAAAAAATTGGAATATATGGCAGAAACGAAGTTGGAAAAGCTATTGTCATTGGAGCTTTGAAGGAATCTGCAATTTTGAGAAATCTATTTGATAGAGTCATCTGTGTTGCTGTTCCTCTAAACTGTGACATGGAAAAGGTGCAAAAGGAGATTGCTGGACAAATATCTTCTGATTTAACTGAAGCCAATGCAGTTGATATGCCACATTCGGAGGTGAATGCATTGGAAGGCCTCAAGTTTTTGCTCATTCTTGTTGGCGTTAACCAACACATGAAGCTAGAGACATTGAGAATTCCGGAAGCAACACTACCAGTTGGTAGCAAAATAGTCTTTGTGACTGGATCAGGACGATTGTGTGATGAAATCGAAGTGGATAAGAAAATAGGCTTGGATGATCTGTTGCTGTGCGAATTATTTCGTCAAAATGTGGGTGAAGTTGTTTATTATCCTAAAAAGGCCCTAGCTAGAGAAATAGTTAGGATGTGCAGGCCATATTCACATGCTGTTATTCTAGTGGCGAGGGCACTGCAAAATGTTGATGACATTTTAATCTGGAAACGTGCGCTTGAAAGACTGAATGTTCGACCTACAAGTCATGAAGCAGGTTTAGAAGCTCTTATGGTTAATGTGTTAAGATTCTGCATTGACCAACTAGAAGATGATAAAACTAGAAGATGCTTGAAAAATCTTGCTCTTTGTAACAATTATGATGAGATTGCATCAGAGTTTGCCATAGACCTATGGGTCAGGGATGGTATCTTAGACGCCCATGATGAAGGCCAAAAAGTCCTTAAAAATCTTGTCAATGCTAGCCTACTCGAAGTTGATGAGAATAGGCAATTTGTGAAGTTTCAAGACCAGGATCAGGATATATTAGTGGACTTAATATTTCAGCCCGAGGAAAATCACGTGTTTCTGATGCGGGGTGGCTTGGATTTGACAGAGCCACCAGAGGTTGAGGAATGAGAGAGTGCAAAAGAGATATGTTTGATGCATACTGGAATTTCTGAGCTACCAAAGGAACCAAGGTGCCCTTCACTTTCGTCGTTATATCTGCAAAGAAATTACAAGCTGAGAAAGCTTTCTTCTTCATTTTTCAATCAGATGCCTGCTCTAGAAGTTTTGAATCTGTCTAGAACCCGCATTCGATGCTTGCCAGAGTCTATATCTCAACTTGTCAGCCTCAAAAGACTCTTCTTGAATGATTGTGTCCTTTTGAGAAGGATATCGCCAGCAATTGGAAGGCTCAAGCAACTAGAGGTATTTGATCTTAAGGGGACAAAGATTAAGAATCTTCCCAAGGAAATTGAATGTTTAATTAATCTAACTTGTTTGGGGATCTCAATTTCTAGAACCGAACCTTCAAATGACTCTAAAACAGTGATTCCTCATGGAGTAATATCTTCTCTATTACACTTGGAAGAACTTAATCTCGATATGGATACCGATGCTGAATGGTGGGATACATGCGCTAAGGTGTTTTATCTCGAAGTTTGCAACTTGAAAAGGTTAAGTGCTTTCAAGTTTTCCTTTCCTACATTGGAACTTTTGAGGCAATTTAATCAACTTAGGAAATCGATGGAGCATCTATCTTTAGCTCAATTCAGACTTTGTGTTGGTAATCATGCTTGGCGCATCATGAATCGGCTACCATCAGATATTGAATTTGAGCTAGAACAGTGCAACCGATTCTTGAGGTACACAAATGGTGATGGTGTCATCATGGATATTAAGGACATCCTACAACAGTCAGATGCTTTTTTCTTAGAAAGGCATGCTAATCTCAAGAAGCTATCTGAACTAGGGATAGATAACATGGACCAACTCAAGTGGTGTGTTCTAGGGGAGTGTAATGAGATTGAAGTGCTTGTGGATGCATCGATACCCTTCATCAAGAGGCTTTAATCAATCTCACCGCAAAAGCATATGTCTTGAATCGCTAGAGTTTCGTATGTGTATTACATGAGAAACTTGAGAAACATTTGGAAAGGCTCAATGCAAAGGGATGTTTATCTTCTCTCAAGTTGTTGACATTGTGTAAATGCCCCGAGTTGACAGTTATTTTCTCAAGCGAGATGCTTGATAATCTCAACAACTTGGAAGAGGTCACAGTTGAGGACTGCCCAGCCATGGCAAGTCTAATTAGCTGCCAAACTTCTACTGGCAAAGTCCAAGAGATGCCTTATTTCCTCCCAATTTTGAAAAAGTTGTCTCTCCATTACGTACCTACACTTTCCAGTATATCCCGTGGGCTACGGATCGCACCAAGGTTAGAAAGGTTGAGTTTTTATGATTGCCCGAGTCTGAAGTCTCTGTCGACTGATGAAGTTTCTAGTGAGCATTTGAAGAAAATCAGGGGGGAGAGGAGTTGGTGGAAGGACTTGGAATGGTGCGGCCATAAGCCAGATCACTTGGACGGTATTTTCATCCCAATTGACACATGCGACATCCCTAACTCTATGCACAAGCGTGTGCGCGGGTGCGATTCCAACTGTTGGAACTGCCCGACAAGTCAGTGGGAACTTCAATTATTTAATGAGTATTGTACCTAATCAATATCGCTAGTTAAACTTTGATAACTCCTGCCTACCTAATGGCATGCTTTATTAGTCGGCTTTTATGTGGTCTATAAGTTTTTTCTTGCCCCCTTCCATTTCTCGCCCTCAAAGAGAGGCCCATGAGATAACAAATGACCGGGCAGGGGCTTGAATGGCCATTATAAGGTCGATTGAAGTAATGATAAATAGTGGAATAGGAGATCTGCACTTGAAGAATTTTGTCCCTATGTGTTTGATTTTGCCAAAAGCAATCAAAATGGACATTAGAAGCTAGCTTCCCATTCCCTAAGTATAGTCCTCACTTGCTATTATTAGAATAGTGAGTTGAGTCTCTTAGTCAGAGAAGCAACGGCCACAGAAGAATCTTTTCCCGTCGGCAACCCATAACCTTATCGGCTATTAGACATGTGATTAGTTACTTCTGGTAAGGAAAAAAAAAGCAACTAGTACCTCTGTTATATGAAAAACGTGAGTATCAATGGACAGGTAACAGGTTATTTCTATATGTGATGAATCATTGGCATCCCACATGACAGAATTACTTAATTTATCTTTACAACTAGATTATTTTCATATGGTTGAGTAATCATTGGTATATCAAGTACGATGATAAGTGCACTTTCATTATGACTGAAATCTTTTTATACTAGAACAGTAAGTTTCAGGGTATCAACTACCACTCATATCTTTTCATGGATGTGGTACGTCTTCATAGAAAAATGACTTTGAAACTATTAGCAATTTCGGTATCTGATCTATAGGAGTGGTCACCGGGCTGTGCTTGGGCCAGCATATTATTGTCTTGGGCACGGGCACTATTCCTAGCACAAGTCCATTTTTTGGTAAATTAATTAAAAAAAATTATGAAAACTTCAATAAAGTTAGACTGATTTATTTTTCAAAATAATAAAATGATTTTAAAAAATAGTAATTGAGCAAAACTTTCAACACGCCTCTCATTTGTTGTGTTAACAGCGGAAATCGCGCTTCCACCATGACCGACGGGATAGAACCTCAGCACACCCATCCCCTCACATGTCTTCCTCAGCATCTGGTACTTTAAAGTACACCTCGTTCTTACGTCTAAAGGGAGTTTTTAAGCTTTCCTACCATAAGGCCTGTATAGGACCTCCAAATCCTGATGCTTGACTTAAGTGGATCTAAAGTATCGATACATTGGCCACAAATATGTAAAATTGGTGGAGACCGTCTTTCATGCACAAGTTAATGCAGTTACACATACACGACATTAGGAGTGAGCATTGGTCTAGGATTAACCCTAAATCGACCTAAGACCAACCCAACTTTGTCTAATCTAGTCTAATTCCTAGGGAGATTGGATTGATCCTTAATCTTGAGATTCCTGGATAAGCATCGTGTGGGTTAATCTTCGGTCTTGGAAGTTCAAGGTCGGTCTAATCTAGACTAACCTTAACTGTACATAATATGTACAATATATATTATATATCTAATATATTATTTATAATGCTTGTGCATATGGTGTTATGAGTATGATTGATAGATTATTACAAAAACTTTCCATCTTCTCCCATATCTTTATGAGCGATCTTAATTGTTTTTTTTTTTTTTGCTTTTAGCATGTGTGAAATTTATATTGTTTTCTTATCTTAAATTTGTTAAGTATGTAGTGATATTTATAATTCAGTTGCACAATGCCATATTGTCGATAGATATGTAAATTGAAATGACAGGTTTGCCTTTTCAAATAATACAAAAAATGAAACAAAAAAATTACTAATTTATCCTAAGTTGACCCTGAAACCGAACCGAATGCATCAAGTTGATTCGGTCCTCAGGCCCAAGCTCAATAGGATCGGTTTTCGTTATAAAAAAAATGAAGACCAATACTGTGCGGGTTGATCCTAAGGTTAAGTGGTAGACTGGCCCAACTAAACCATACTCACCCCTACATCGCATGTGCATGAAAATCCATAGCAAATCGAATTTAGCTAGTTGGACGAGACTCTGGATTAGGGAGGTGTTCATGTTGGCATTATCTAGCATGATGCTAAAGATTTTATTGGAGATGGCATACTAAAAATTTTGTTGGAGATGGTATACTCATTAATAGCTTTCATTATTTTAGCAGTCACATTTTAGGAATCATGCTAGAATATTTACTTTTAAATGTAAGAGTTTGGTGACATAATCCCATTCATCATTAACCCAGTGGCCGATGATGACACAATATGTATAATTCTTAAGGCTGGTACATAAATCTAAAGTTAAGGAGATTCGAAAGCTAGCTGTTGATAGCAGATGCATTAACACCACCATCTTCTCTTTGTATAGTGACTTAAGAGTTTCTAGCATTTGTTGTCAGCGGAACGGGTCTGAATTGAGGTTGTAGAGTTGTGTGTACGTAGTGCACAAAATAAGTGATCTTCGACAAAGCCAGAGGGTTGCTCGACAGCAAGACAATAATATGTAAGCTCCCGCCGCCCCCCACCTCGTCATATAATGGGTATCTTGTATGCAGCACCGTACTTGAAGAGCTCCCCCAATCTTGGACATCTCTTCCTCATATCAGTGTTAGTGCGTCCTCAAGTGGCCCATCCTACTCGACGATTCACCCTTTAATATGTCACCACATATCGTGGAAATTGCCTTCTTGACATAATTGCATCGATCTTGAGTTAGAATGTCTTCCAAACACCAAACATTCTTCTTCGCGAAACCAATACCATAGTTGCTTGGGGGTGGGGGTTTTCTTGGGGGTATAGGTACTGTCCGAGGAAGCTTCTTGGCAAGGACTAGCTTCTGGTGTTCATCCCTACAATTCTTCCCAATCATCAAGTCATTGTGTCTTGTCATCCTCTAATTTTCGACTTGTTGTGGGGACAAAGTCGGCTTGTTTATGTTGTTATTGTGGAATTCAATGAACAAGATTCCCGTTAATTGCAGAACATCAAATTGAGTTGGAATGGTTGGACACTGTTGTAGTTATTGTTCACACAGTGCGATATTTAAAACGTGATTAAATCGTAAGGAGAAAGGGAATATATGAAATTGACAAATGGTTTTAGAAAGCTCGAGCGTTTGGAAGTTGGGGAATTGTACTGGAACGTGAGACAAAAAAGCCCACTTTATAGAGTTCCCAATTTTTTCTTGTTGGATAACGATCATTGATCAGCCCATACACAAAATGAGGCCCGAACCACCACCCAAAAAGCCTGTGCCTAGCATGGCCCGGTGGCCAGTTCCATGTTATCTGCAATATTCGTTATTAAAAAGCCGCAACAGCCTACGATTTGCAAGACAAGTCATTAGCGAGAAATCTTCAACTGTATCTCGTTTTCATTATATTTATAGATCAATGGTCATAAGCCATCTAAATAAATATTAAATCAAAGAGCCGGCCGGCAACTTATTAATGCATTGACACAATGCCCAACTCTAGGCCTAAGTATAAAGAGGTTAAATGCCCAAATCAGGCCATAATAATATAGTTAACCCATCTAGCCTACTTGATAGGATGTCTAAACAAGCCTATTGATCATAAAGGTCGTAAAAACACAATTGACCCATGAGACGCATCGATGGAATGTTTAAAAAGCTCTTGATTGTGAGTTTCCAATGGACAGATTTTAAGTGGGACTCACAGCTTGAATTTAAAGAATCGGGTGCAGTTACAAATTCACCATGAAGTAGCGTGCGCAAAAGGTAGATAGAGATTCTTGAGGGGGAAGATCATGATTTATAATGGAATGACTCATGACAAGACATTCAACAAAGAGAATGTACTTCAAACAAGAATCATACAGCAGCATCAGGGAGGCCATCAGATTTTGGAATAAGATTATTCAAAGGGAAAAGTACCAAAATAGTCATAAACCTTTTGTATTGGTATCGGTTTAGTTCTAAATTTTTCAATTGGACCAATTTAGTTCTAGACATTTTTACATTGGTATCAATTTAGTCCATCCAGCTAATTTAAGCTGGAAATTACTGATGTGGTCCCCGATCTTATGTGGCGCCACATAGACAAATTTTATAATTTTTTTCAGATTTTTTAAATTATTATTTTTCTTTTTCTTAACCCCTTGGCCGGAGAGGTCGCTGGTCGACGACCATCGCCGACCATAGGTTGGTTGGGGTGAGGGGCCGGTGCCCTCGTCGGCCACTTTGGAGAGCCATGACGCCCTCACCGACCAAGGGGTTGGGAGAAAAGAGAAACAAAGGAAAAAAATATTAATTTAAAAATTATAAAATTTGTCTATGTGGCGCCACATAAGACCACCGTAGCCACATCAGCAATGTCCGGCTTAAATTAGCGGATGAACTGAATTGGTACAAATGTAAAAAAGTTTAGAACTAAATTGGTCCAATTGAAAAGTTTAGGACTAAATTGATACCAATATAAAATGTTTAGGACTATTTTGGTACTTTTCCCATTATTCAGATAAAGTTTTGAATTTCAAATTCGAAGTATATTAGATTTTCTATCTTCAATATTTGTCTTTAATTATACAAGCTTTCCAATCGAATCTTGCAAGCCTTTTACTTTCTATACGAGCATCATTGATTTCCATTGAGAAATTTATTGTTTAAATATAATCATCAAACAAGTACGCATCCAAAAATTTGATCCATATGTGCCTAATTCAATAAAAGTAAGTTGCAATTTCCTCATTTGTTTTCGATGATTTGTCCACACATTTCTCTTTAGTAATTTGAATCTAGAGAGTTCGAGTTATATTAGACTTTAATCATTATAATCATTGAGTTTATGACGATCATAACTTGACAAAAATGAATCCAACATGTGTTTTGGCGACCACAGTGGAAGAATACGAAGACTCACTAAACTACTAGGATCGTGTCTGGGCTTATGGATTCTGAAGCTAATGACTTCAATAATTAGAAACACGGGCTCTTTTTGGCTCATCTTCGCAGTTCATAGGAAGAGTGCACTACTAATATAGATAGATTACTAAATGAGCTCATGATATGTTGGTGTAAATATACTCAATTTCATGAGCTTGCTTTTAAGTACACATAGACCTATCGTGAATATTAGTAAATGACATCCGATAAATCTATGTTGGTCGCAAATCTGGATGAATTACGAAGACTCATTGTAAGCAAAAGATTCAGTGAAAATAGTTTGATGTAATGTTAGCATACCGGTGTGCTTTACCATAAAACCAATAGCAAGTTTAAGGATGTAGATCACTAGAGCTCATCCTATACACGCGACATGACCAAGTTAGGCAAAAGCTATGTACTACTTTTAATGGAATCGGCCCCAATAACAGCAAAGCCAAAATCTATTGCCTCCACGTCTATGTTGTATAAGGACCGACTTACACATTAGTGGGAGTGCTTGCACTTCGACGCCGCATCTATTACGTTTTTGAATTTTCAAGCGTTATCAATATTCAATGACAATATTTGGAAACTGATGTTATTTTGACATGGAGTTTGACGGGTTGTTTGGGGGTCGCGTCTATATTTTCGTGTTTGTTGTACTTTTTCCAAATATTAATTGAATAATATACTATTGATCTTATTTTGTAACTCGTTCAATGTATCACAGAACAAAGTCAACCATACTTTTCTGGTTCAATTGCTACCAGTCTCATCTACCATTCTGTGAGGTATGCTCTCTGAAGGTTATCTTCTCAACAAATTTTGGGATATCAACAAACACACGTACAAAAGAGAGACAAATCGACGTGTTCATCGAGCGAAATTGAGCCATGAGCAGCGCCAGCACAGAACGGAGGCTAGAATTGCCAGAATGGATGCTAGAATTGCTAGAACTACACAAGACCAATCTTAATAAGACCACCAACGCCAGCCAGAGTACGGTTAAGGAGCCAGAACGGAGGCTAGAATTGCCAGAACTACACAAGACCAATCTTAATAAGACCACCAACGCCAGCCAGAGTACGGTTAAGGAACAAGGTTGGGGATATCACAATCAGATCAAAGCATCAAATTGAAGAAGTCGGCTCGAAGGCGGGTGAGAATCATCGAGTGCGATATCAGCGAATTTCGGAAAAACGTCCAGGATCTCACTGGATTCCGTCCGGCCGGAGGAGGAGGAAGAGAAGAAAGGGAAAAAGGTCTCGGCGATGGCGATGACAATAAAGGCCACCCTTGTGGAGAAGGTGTCTCACCGCTTGCTTTCCTTTCAGATCAATCACTGCTATTGGCGAGAGAGGTATATTTTTTTTATATACCAAGGTTCAGTCACAAAATTAATATAATAAATGATGCAGTTGCATAACATTCTTTTACCGTTTGTGGCTTATTAAATGACAAGAGTTTATTCGTTTCTTCGTCATCTATGATACATATCTGTTGATGGGTACATATCACTTATGAGTTTATAATACCTCCAAGCTTAAACAGTCTGATATTATCTTCTTGAAATGTATGCTAGTTTAAGGACATGCGTGTTATTTGATTATGGGGAATGTTTTATTGACTGAACAATTAAATTTCAAAGATTTTTTTATCACAAATATACATATAATGACCTTTTATCATTGTCAGTGTTTCTTCATAAAACCAAATTAATGCAATAAATTTCAAAAAAATAAATTAACCCTTCAAATTTGGGGTTGAGAGATTTAAAGTTGAGAAACTGGATGTCACCTATTCAAATCTCACAAAAAGGCGACTCATTAGACTTGTTTGATATATCATGGGCGTGAATGTTCCATCTGTACTCGTGCCTTTGGAATATAAAAAACTAAAATAAAATAGTTAGGTCGATGTTGAAAAAGGTTCCTCCAATTAGGTTACGAATTAGTTAATTACAAATATAGGCATTGTTTGAATATCGTGATAACTAAACGCTTTATTTATTATTTGATTCATTAAACAACAACCTTGCTCCAACCGAGGATGAAGAAAAATATGATCTAATTATTTATATCTACTAATTTTAACATTAATCTATTTGGACAAGAAGAATTCAAATCACCAAGGGATAATTATAAAAGCAGTTCTTAAACTTTGGTTCAATGTACAAAGTCATCCTTGAACTTTTAATTTATTTATTGCAGTTCATAAACTTTCAGTAAATGTTCAATCTAGATCCTATATTATTATATCCATGGATTTAATCTAGTCTAGAGACTAAATTGAACATATACCAAAAGTTCAGGACTATATTAAACAAATTAAAAATTCCGAGACGACATTGCAGATGGAGCCAAACTTCAATGACAATTTTTGTCATTTTCCTAATCATAAAACTATATTCTGTTAGTAAAATTTTAGGTCATCCAATTGAATTTGGGTCCTTGTGCCAAGATTATCACTTAAAAAAAAAAAATCCTCCAGTTGAAACTAGTTACTACACACAAAGAGAAAGAATTTGGTTAGTTTGTCATCTCATTATTGGATTGAAAAGTCGGATCATGTTTTTCTCCATCTCTTGAAGAAAACTTTCTCCAACCATGTCTTTAATTAGTGGTTATAAACATGAAAAATGAGTGATGCTCATAACTCGTAACCTGCCAAGTAAAGTGCGGCAAAAATATAGCAGAAAAGAGTCTAACAATCAGGGACATGGTTAATGAATAATAGTCCAAAAGAATATAGCATCTATGTAATTATTAGTCTTGCATGATTATCTTTATAAACCAATCACATTCTACTCCCTCAATTTATGGAAAGTAATTAAGTTTCTCTTTTGCTCGGGCGATATCTCTTTTCCTCGTCTGTGGTCGAAATTCATCAACAAAAGGCATCCTCGTCAAGGTTTCTCGAGAAGGTATGTACACGATTAAACAAAATGTCTCAGAATGTCACTTTTTTTTTTTTGGCTGACTACACAACATATATTTATGGCTTAATAAGGTTGCTGATGTTCTTTGTTCCAGCGATGCGAGAGACCATTCCCAGAGCGGAGGAAACTTTTTCAATGCAGGAAGTCGGATGAAAATAAAATGCAGCCACTTCTTAAGGTCACGGTACCTTTCTTTCTCTCTCTTTCGTAATTATTACTTTTTGGCCCAATGATTTCCTTCCAAAAGAGTAATTGCAGATTTAGTTAAGGGTGTGTTCATTTGAGTGAAAAAATCCGCGAATTAATTTTCTAGACTTTCACGCGTTAAATTTACTAAGAATGATCAGTCAAAAAAATATGCATGCTTAAAATTAGGAAAATGAATTTCCTAACTTGAAAAGGAGAAAATATTTTCTTAGAAAATGATTTTCAGAAGAGCATTTTCTTTTATTACAAATTTTTCCTCCAAATAAACGAACCCTAAATATAATTACGAGACTTTGCGAGGATTTGACTTAACCACAAAACTTCATTATATCCTTCTTATGATTTGTTTATTATATAGGTGTCAAAGGTTGTCATGGGGCACTTGCTAAGTCTCATTTATCGTTGTTTGAAAACATAAATAATTATATTTGAAGCATATTATTTGAGATATGTTCTTTTTCAATTTTCAGATAGTATTAATCATGCGTTTTTACTATTTTAGTGTTTGTAAATAATATCCTTAGGAACTTGGCGAGACCCTTTTTCTTTCATTTGCTACAAAATATGCGAATAGAATCAAGATTGACAGCGAAAGAAATAATTCATACAAGAAACAAAAATAGTTCGTTGTTATGATCTATGATCCATGCGGAGAATTGCAGAAAGACACAACTACAATCCATCTTACTAACGGTGGAGATTATAATCGCTCCACGCCTCAAATGTTTGCACACCCCTGGTTTTACATCCATAAACTCACAACCAAGCCCTCCAAGACTTCTCTATTCATTGTGAATAACATTGAGAAATGACAGATAATTCTATTTGAGATGTTTCTAGCGGCTTAATCTTCTTTTTAGATGAAAATAGAACTCAAGTTCATAACGACTTTACGGAATAAACCCTACTGGGTTGTGCCCATAAGGAAGCCCCCTGACCTGGCAGATGACGGGCAAGGCTTCTAGGCACTTCAATTTGATGTTGGACAAGGACTCAAGATATTATTTCAACGTTTACAAATAAATGTACTGAATTTGTTGTAATTGACTACTGCTTCAGGAAAAATCAATCTCGGATCAACCGGTCACTAGTTCCGTTGGATCATCCATTAGTTTGGGTTCGGGCCTCTGTTCTCATGCTGCTGAAGATCAGAAAGGTAGCTTTCACCCTTCAATGTTAAATGCTTTGCGGAGAAGATGTGCAACGTGACACTGATATAACCTTAGCCATCCAATTTCAACCTTGGTTTGTCCTAAAATATAAGTTTTCTAGTACTCTTTGCTTAGACAATAGCATATTGCTAAGCTGAAGGTGAATAAAAGGTGTCATTCTTTTTCTTTTTGGGAAACTTGGGACCATATGATTTACCATTACTATTTGAGAATTACACTTAACCTCCTAGCGTTGTATAGAGAAGAACAGAAGAGAACTTTTACTGTGCCTCCGAGATCACTATCTTAATGCTTCTGTCGATAAAGTTGCATTTATATATGCATCAAATTACTATTGTAGATAGTATAAAGTCTAGAAGTGCTGCTATTTCCAAAGAAGCACTCTCTCAGAACTGAACCTAAGTCGATAATGGCAAGACAATTAATTTCTTCTTTTGGTGAACAAAGGAACTGACTTTGGCTTTCTGTTTTCAAGTTGTCCCCTTAGATCAGTGTACTGCATTATCATGGAATGTTTTGACAAATTGTGGAAGGAAAAGTTGATATATCTCAGGGTAGATTATGATAATGATTGTGCCTTTGCCTCGTGAATTTGTTTCTGTACAGAAATCGAGCGGTTATTTGGGATTGATTTGCTTCACACAAAGGCAGGCTATGTCACGAAGGAAGGATCTCTGCTGAGTGATCTGACAGAAGAAGAAAATGCGACAGTGTCAAGTGAAGCGGAAAAACTAGTACCCATGCAGAAGCATAGAGCAGAGAGTGATTTTGTGCCAATGCAAAGCACTCCAGATACAGAGACTGAACTATTTCCCTGTTCTCCTGCTGCTGAAGATCAGAAAGGTAGCTTTTATTCTTCAAAGAATTGTTACATGTTAAATAATCTGGGGAGAAGATTTCCAACCTGACACTGATATAACCTTAGCCCATTCAATTTCAACCTTGGTTTATCCTAAAAGATGAGTTTTCTAGTACCCTTTGTTTGGCTAGTAGCATATTGCTAAGCTGAAGGTGAATAAAGAGATGAGAGTTTTTCTGTGCTTGCGAGATTGCTATCTTGATCCTTCTATTAATAATATTGCATTTATATATGCATCAAATTACTATTGTAGATAGCATGAAGTCTAGAAGTGCTGCTATTTCCAAAGGAGCACTTCTTGTGTATTGGGATTTATTTTGGGCTAAAACGGGCTCTTTCTCTCTGAACTGATCCGAAGTCGATAAATGGGGTGACCAATTGATTTTGTTTATAGTCAAGAAAGGAACTGACTTTGGCTTTCTGTTTTCAAGTTGTCCCCTTAGATCACTGTAGCTGCATTATCATGGAATGTGTTTTGACAAATTGCGGAAAGAAAAGTTGATATATCTCAGGGTAGATTATGATCATGATTGTGCCTTTGCCTCATGAATTTGTTTCTGTACAGAATTCAAGCAGTTATTTGGGATTGATTTGCTTCACACAAAGGCAGGCTATGTCACGGACGATGGATCTCTGCTGAGTGATCTGAAAGAAGAACAAAATGCAACTGTGTCAAGTGAAGCGGAAAAACTAGTAGCCATGCAAAAGCAAAGAGCAGAAAGTGATTTTATGCCAATGCAAGGCACTCAAGATACAGAGACTGAACTATTTCCCTGGATAATGAAAAAGGACGCCGATCCTCGTGCTACTTTGGGAAAAGTTCATTCTTATTCATCACACTCAGAGTTGGAAGTTGGTTCACATTACTCAGAATTGGAAGTTGGTTCACATTGCTCAGAATCAGAATCTGAAGACACTGATGAGAAGATGAATATTGGAGCAAGTCCAGAATATCATAGGAGAGAAACATCGGAAAGTGCAGTTTTGCAAATGCAGAACACTGCAGAGCCAGAGGTTGAACCCTTTTCTTTGGAAGTAAACGAAGACACTGCTTCTGATGAAGTTCATTCATATTCCTCAGAACAAGAATCTGAAGTTGATTCATATTACTCGGGACCGGAATATGAAGTTGGGGATAAAAAGGCGAGAATAGAAGCTAGTCCAGAATATAATGATATCATACACATACCAAAGATGAAAAAGGAAAGTTCGTCACATGTTACTTTGGATGATGCCGATGCCTTAATTGATATGTTAGGTGGCAGTGGAAAACAAGAAGGGAGACCATCAGAAGGATGGGGTGCAATTAAATATGACTCTATAGTTGACCATCTCATTAAGTCCATAAAAAAATCTAACATTGAAAAGATTGGAATATATGGCAGAAATGAGGTTGCAAAAGCTATTGTCATTGAAGCTTTAAAGGAATCTGCAATTTTGAGAAATCTATTTGATAGAGTCATCTGTGTTACTGTTCCTCTGAACTGCGACATGGAAAAGGTGGAAAAGGAGATTGCTGGACAAATATCTTCTGATTTAACTGAAGCCAATGCAGTTGATATGCCACATTCGGTGGTGAATGCATTGGAAGGCCTCAAGTTTTTGCTCATTCTTGTTGGCGTTAACCAACACATGAAGCTAGAGACATTGAGGATTCTTGAAGCAACACCACCAGTTGGTAGCAAGATAGTCTTTGTGACTGGATCAGGAAAATTGTGCAATGAAATCGAAGTGGATAAGAAAATATGCTTGGATGATCTGTTGCTGTACGAATTATTTCGTCAGAATGTGGGTGAAGTTGTTTATTATTCTAATGAAGCCCTAGCTAGAGAAATAGTTAGGATGTGCAGGCCATATTCACATGCTGTTATTCTAGTGGCAAGGGCATTGCAAAATGTTGATGACATTTTAATCTGGAAACATGCGCTTGAAAGACTGAATGTTCTACCTACAAGTCATGAAGCAGGTATAGAAGCTCTTATGGTTAATGTACTAAGATTCTGCATTGACCAACTATAAGATGATAAAACTAGAAGATGCTTGAAAAATCTTGCTCTTTGTAACAATTACCATGAGATTGCATCTGAGTCTGCCATAGGCCTATGGGTCAGGGATGGTATCGTAGACGCCCATGATGAAGGCCAAAATGTCCTTAAAAATCTTGTCAATGCTAGCCTGCTCGAAGTTGATGAGAATTGGCAATTTGTGAAGTTTCAAGACCAGGATCGGGATATATTAGTGAACTTAATATTTCAGCCCGAGGAAAATCGTGTGTTTTCGATGCGGGGTGGCTTGGATTTGATAGAGCCACCAGAGGTTGAGGAATGGGAGAGTGCAAAAGAGATATGTTTGATGCATACTGCAATTTCTGAGCTACCGAAGGAACCAAGGTGCCCTTCACTTTCGTCGTTATATCTGCAAAGAAATTACAAGCTGAGAAAGCTTTCTTCTTCATTTTTCAATCAGATGCCTGCTCTAGAAGTATTGAATCTGTCTAGAACCCGCATTCGGTGCTTGCCGGAGTCCATATCTCAACTTGTCAGCCTCAAAAGACTCTTCTTGAATGATTGTGTCCTTTTGAGATCGATATCGCCAGCAATTGCAGGGCTCAAGCGACTGGAGGTATTTGATCTTGAGGGGACGAAGATTAAGAATCTTCCTAGGGAAATTGAATGTTTAATTAATCTGACTTGTTTAGGGATCTCAATTTCTGGAATTGAACCTTTTAGTGACTCTAAAACAGTGATTCCTTATGGGGTAATATCTTCTCTGTTACACTTGGAAGAACTGAATCTCGATGTGGATGCCAATGCTGAATGGTGGGATACATGTGCTGAAGGTGTTTTATCTGAAGTTTGCAACTTGAAAAGGTTAAGCACTTTCAAGTTCTCCTTTCCTACATTAGAACTTTTGAGGCAGTTTAATCAGCGAAGGAAATCAATGGAGCATCCATCTTTAGCTCAATTCAGACTTTGTGTTGGTAATCATGCTAGCCGCATCATGAATCGGCTACCTTCAGATATTGAATTCGAGCTGGAACAGTGCAACCGATTCTTGAGGTACACAAATGGTGATGGTGTCTTCATGGATATTAAGGACATCCTGCAACAATCAGATGCTTTTTCTTAGAAAGGCATGCTAATCTTAAGAAGCTGTCTGAACTAGGGATAGATAGCATGGACCAACTCAAGTGGTGTGTTCTGGGGGAGTGTAATGAGCTTGAAGTACTCGTGGATGCATCTAATACCCTTCATCAAGAGGCTTTAACTGAATCTCACTGCAAAAGCATCTGTCTTGAATCGCTAGAGTTTCTATATGTGTATTACATGAGAAACTTGAGAAACATTTGGAAAGGCTCAATGCAGAAGGGATGTTTATCTTCTCTCAAGTTGTTGACATTGTGTAAATGCCCCAAGTTGACAGTTATTTTCTCAAGCGAGATGCTTGATAATCTCAACAACTTGGAAGAGGTCACAGTTGAGGACTGCCCAGCCATCAAAAGCCTAATTACCTACCAAACTTCTACTGGCAAAGTCTCTGAGACGTCTTATTTCCTCCCTATTTTGAAGAAGTTGTCTATCCATTACGTACCTAAACTTTCCAACATATCCTGTGGGCTACGGATTGCACCGAGGTTAGAAAGATTGAGTTTTTATGACTGCCCGAGTCTCAAGTCTCTTTCAACTGATGAAGTTTCCAGTGAGCATTTGAAGAAAATCAGGGGGGAGAGGAGTTGGTGGGAGGACTTGAAATGGCACGGCCATAAGCCAGATCACTTGGACAGTATTTTCGTCCCAATTGACACATGTGACATCCCTTAACTTGCGCGTGTGCGCGGGTGCGATTCCTACTATTGGAACTGCCTGACAAGTCAGTGGGAACTTCAGTTATTTAATGACTATTGTATCGAAAAAAATCGTTAATTAAACTTTCACAACTCCTGCCTACCTAATGGCAGGCTTTACTTGCCGGCTTTTCTGTGTTCTATAAGTTTCTTCTTGGCCCTGTTTCTTTTCTGCCGTTCAAAGAGATGACCGAGAGATAAAGAATGACTGGGCAAGGCTTGAATGGCCATCTTCAGGTCGGTTGATGTAATGATAAATAGTGGAATAGGAGATCTGCACTTGAAGAATTTCGTCCCCGTGGGTTTGATTTTGCTAAAAGCAATCGACATGGACATTAGAATGGCGGCACGGACAAGATAGAACTTCTAATTCTGCTTTCCCAGCAGAATCGATTAGAAGCTAGCTTCCCATTTACCAAGTATTGTCCCTCGCTGTTATTAGAACGGTGAGTTGAGTCTCTTAGAGAAACTAGCCGCGCTGCTAAATAAGCAACAGCCACAGAAGAGTCTTTTCATCGGCAACCCATAGCCTTACCGGCTATAAAACATGTGATTAGTAACTTACTGCAAGAGAAAAAAAAAAACTGGTACCTCTTTATATGAAAAATATAAGTATCAATGGACAAGTAACTAGTTATTTCCTGCATGTGGTCAATCATTCCCCAAGACAGAATTATTTAATTTATTTGTAGATGTGGATGATCTTTATATGGATAAGTAATAATAGTTATATCAAGTAATGACCTAGGAAGCACAGATATTCTTTGGGAGTCTTCGTATCGTATCGGATACTTCGACACGTATTCGACACTCTTGGACACTTTTTGACACTCTCCAATATTTGGTCAACAAGTATTGGAAAATTTGACACTTGATCAACTTTCCCGACACGTTTTGACACTTGAGTCCGAAATTCCGACACTCGAGTTTGGAATTTCAACACATAATTCCGACATATATGGGGTCAATAAAAATATTCAATAAATGAGAGGTCAAAATGTGAATATATATATATATATATATATAAAATAATAATAATAATAATAAAATGGGGAAAAGAAAAAAAAAAACTAATTTTCTCTTCTCACTCTCACGTATCATAACACACAATTCACTCTCAAAGTTTTTTATTCCTCCTCTTCCAACACATGCTCTGACACATAAGTCCAGAATATGAATTGCTTATTTTTTTTTCCTCCAAGTTTTATGGATTATTGAAATTGAGTTGAATTTATCAAATTGAAATAATGAATAATATTAACAAATGGTGAATTAATATTTTTTAGTGTGAATTCATTCTAGGCTCTTTTTATTATTTATTTATTTGTTAATTTGAATCAAAATAATTAAATTGAAATAATCATAAAAATGATAATGTATTATACACACACACACACACACACATTTAATATATAACATGTTTCAATGTGTCGATTTTCTATTTTTTGAGAAATAACGTGTGATGTATCATGTCGGGTATCACGTGTTAGTATCGGTGCTACTTAAGTAATGACGATAATTTTTTTTTTTTTTTTGTTGTAACTGCAATCTTTTTATATCAGAATAGTAAGTTTAAGGGTATCAACCATCTCTCATAGTATTTTTTTCCATAGAAAAATAACTTTGAAATTATTAGCAATTTTGATATGAGATCTATAGGAGTGGTCACCACGCCGTGCTTGGGCCGGCATATAATCGTGCTGGGGCCTGGCATTGTCTGGCACGGGCCCATTTTTTTTGTAAATTAATTTATAATTTTTAATGAAAAATTCAATAAAGTCAGCCTATTTTTTTTTTCGAAATACTAAAATGGTAAAAAAATTAATTGAGCAAAACCTTCAACGAGCCTCTCATTTGTTGTGTCAACGGCAGGAGATCGCACGTTGGCCAGAAATATGTAAAACTGGCGGAAACCGTCTTGCATGCACAAGTTAACGCAGTAACATATACACTGCATGTGCATGAAAATCCAGAGCAAACCAAATTTTGTTAGTTGGACAAAACTCCAAATTAGGGAGGTGTTCACATTGGCATTATCTAGCACAATACTAAAAGATTTTATTGGAGATGTCATGCTCATTAACAATTTTCATTATTTCAGCAGTCACATTTCAAGAATCATGCGAGAATATTTACTTCTTAAATGGAAGAGTTCAGCGACATAATTCCATTCATCATTGACCCAGTGGCCGGTGATGACACACTACACATAATTCAAGTCCATAAATCAAAAGTTAGAGTGATTCGAAAGTTAGGAGTGGACAGCATATGCACTAACACCACCATTTTCTATTCGTATAGTATTTTGTAGTTTTTGGCATTTGTTGTCCGCAGAATGGGTCTGAACTGAGGTTGTAGAGTTGTATGCACGTAGTGCACAAAGTGAGAGATCTTCAATGAAGCCAAAGGGTTGCTTGGCAACAAGAAAATAATATGCAAGCTCTCGCTAATTCCCTGCCTCGTCATAATAATGGGTTTCCCGTATGCAGCGCGGCACCTGAAGAGCTTCCCCCAACCTTGGACATCGTTCCTCATATCGACGCCAATGCGTCCTCAAGTGACCCGTCCCACTCGACGTTTCACCTTTTAATATGCCACCACATATCGTGCAAATGGCCTTCTTGACATCATTGCATTGATCTCGAGCCAAAAT
Organism: Eucalyptus grandis; assembly: GCF_016545825.1. Lineage (NCBI taxonomy): Eukaryota > Viridiplantae > Streptophyta > Magnoliopsida > Myrtales > Myrtaceae > Eucalyptus > Eucalyptus grandis. The sequence goes on along the minus strand of NC_052618.1, from coordinate 30,094,712 downwards.
GTCTTCCAAACACTAAACATTCTTCTCCACGAAACGGTGCCCCAATTATTGGGGGGTTTTCTTGGGAGTATAGGTATCGTCCGGGGAAGCTTCTTGGCAAGGAGCTTCCGCCGTTCGCCCTTGCAATTCTTCCCAATCGTCTAGTCATTATGTCTCGTCATCGTTAAATTCGACTTCTTGTGGCGACGGGGCCAGCTTGAATATTTTGTTGTCATGGAACTTAATGAACAGTTCCCACGTTAATTACATGGTGAATACCACATTGAGTTGGAATGATTGGACAATGTTGTAGTTATTCACCATTGTGATATTTAGAATGCGATTAAATCGTAACGAGAAATGAAATATATGAAATTGACAAATGATTTTAGAAAGCTCGGCGTTTGGAAGTTGGGAAATTGTAGTGAAATGTGAGAGGAAAAAACCCAATTTATAGAGTTCCAAATTTTTTGTTGTTGGCCACAACGATCACTGATCAGCTTATAAACAAAATGAGGCCCGACCCACCACCCAAAAAGCGTGTGCCTAGCATGGCCCAATGGCCAATTCTATGTTATCTGTAATATTCGTTATAAAAATGCCAAAACGGCAACAACCTATAATATGGAAGATAGGTCATTAGCAACAAAATCTTCAACTGTATCTTGTTTTCATTATATTTAAAGATCAATGGTCATAAGCCTTCGAAACAAAAATTAATTCAAGGAGGAAGCCGGCAACTTGTTAGTGCGTTGACACAAGACCCAATTTTGACCTAAGTATAAATAAGCTAAAAGCCCAAGTCATGCCATAACAATATGGTTAACCCATCAGGCCCACTCAATAGAATGTCTAAAGAAGCTTGTCGATCGTAAAGGTCCTAACTACACAATTGACCCATGAGAGCCATTGATAGAATGTTTAAAAAGCTCATTGATTGTGAATTTCCAATGAACACAGTTTAAGTGGGGCATAACACGTATCGATGATTGATTAACTCGAAACACAAAAGGGAGTCGAAGTATGAGTAAGGAAGGATCTATCAACCAAGGGATATGTTGGAAGATACGCGTGAAGATTCTACAATATCATCCGAAGATCAATTATATTCATTTAATATTGGATCTACATCCAATTAGTATCAGATCTAATCGGATACAAATATTGTAAAATATTCACTTGCTTTTCATATACGTACTTTGTATTATAAACAATGTAAACATTGTACATTGATCAATACATAATACAAGGGAAAATTCTCCGTTCTCTTCTCTCGACTATCTCCTTCTCACTTTCTTACATGGTATCGAGCCGTCTCGACCCCCGACCTAGCTTCCGCATCATTATTCGAATTACCTTCTTTTTCTTTTCTGTCTTTGTTGCTTTGCGACTCTTGCGGAAACAGGAGCGATCTTCAGGAGGAATTCGGAATCTGCAAAAAAAGGGAATCAACCTTACAAAACAGAATTTCACCATGACCAACCCACAAGAAATCATCTCACCTTTTGGAGATCGGTCGACACCACCCGCTTCGTCCGGATCGGACTCATCCATTGTTGATCGCCAGGGCTATCCAAGGTCAAACACCAATTCAGCACACACAATGGCAACAAAATCCGGCTCGGTTCAATCCAGGGTTACCTTTCTCGGGTATCCTTATCAATGGATGCCATACCCATGGATCCAGGGGATTAAACCCGGTACATCACAGCCAGGCTACCGAGTGTGCGGGATCGACGGAGGCCTACCAGCCAACACCGGGCGGGCGCAACCATCGGCCCCGGCGAGGGGGCGGATCGGAAAATTCGAGTGCGGGGCCCACTACAAATTCAGGATTCCCAACGGGGTTTATACCTTTTCCATTCGCGGCCGCCATGGGTCGCCCGTAACCCGGCGACGCGCTATATGTATCCAACGCCGACGGACCGAGTTGCAGATTATCGGTCATCCCCTTACGGGATCCGAAAATTACTCGGGTGGGCACGCGCATTCCGTCGAGCCCTCATAACAAAAGACAAAGAGGGATTTATCGACGGAACCGTCCCGTTCCAAGCGATGAAAAATTAGGGCGACAATGGAAAAAGTGCAATCAATTGGTCGGGGACGTGGATAGGCAAATCGCATCGGCCCGGAGATAGCGGGGGTTGCCCCCAACGAAGATTCGAAAATTTTTGGGATAATATAAGAGAAATGTACGGGAAACTGGATCGGGCGAGAATCTTCTCGCTACATCAAGCTCTTACAGAACTGAAGCAAGGAATCACGTTTGTGACAACGTGCTTCAACAAGCTGTCAGGGCTCTGGAACGAGCTAGAAGCAGCGGAGGAGAAACTAATCGGACCCGAAACAACCATACAACAGTATAAGGCGATAAAGGACGGGAGAAAGCGACTCGATTTCTCCTCATCCTTAATGATTCTTACCTCCATTTCAGGTCACGGATACTCGCAATGGAACCAGCACCCTCAATCGGCGAATATTTCAGCTTGTCGTGCGGGAAGAAAGCCAAGGCTTGCTTCGACCCGAAGGAAAAGGGGCGGAAACCTAGCTCTCGCCGCACGAACGGAGAGAACCTCGCGAACCCTAGAAAGGAAACGCGATGAAACCTAGCGTTCGCGGAAGCTAAGCCTTTTAAAGGTTTTGCCGCGGACGGTCACGATCGCACGCAACGATCGGACGGCTGGAAAGGGGCGAACACATGGAGATGCGGACGGTGGAGATGGGTTGCTCATTAAAGGATCCAACGGTGGGAGTTTTTCGCGAAGCCATGGGCCAAATCCGTATGGGCCTAATTCTCGCGGGCCTAATTCTTTTGGGCGAGCTCTTATGGGCCTAATTCCTATGGGCCGAATTCAAAAATAAGGCCAAATTATATTGTGACTCCGCAGACGACCTCATCACACCATAGAGAATTGCTGGAAGCTGCATGGCAAACGATGAAAAAAAGGGCAAAGAAATATCAGCAAACATATCAACTTACGGGACGAGGCGGGTACAAATCATCCAATCACTCAAGCTGAATATGAGCATTGATGCGGACATTGCACACGGGTGGATGTTCAAAAAAAAAGGGGCACTTTATCTGTGTATTTCTCATTATCGAATAAACAATATATCGAGAAATACTTGGATTGTTGATTCTGGAGCCAGTGATCATATTGCATGTGAGAAAACATTGTTTACTACTATCAAAGAACTGGCTAATCCCATTGTAGTACAATTGCCAAATGGGAATACTTGCTCATGTTACTACAACCGGATTTGTTAATCTTAGTTAAAATCATTCTCACCAATGTGCTATATATTCCCCTATTCAGTTCAATCTTATATCTCGTGTCTAGAGCTGTCAAGAAAACTCATGTCAAGTTTCATTCAATGCTGATAGTTGTCAATTTCAGGCCCTTTCGGCGGGAAACGGTGGGATGGGGTAATCAATCGAGATGGACTATTTTTCTGGAGAGGTTCATCCAAGAATCTGGATTTTTTCATTGCAATAAACAATCATTGTGTAATCGACTACCAATGATAAAAATTTCATTTTCCATTCAGATTGGGTCATAGTTCCTCATTTCCCTATTCTCCATGTCATATTTGCCCACTTGCAAAGCAATCTCGCAATCCTTTCCCATTGAGCAAAAGTCGTGCAACTGACATTTTCTCTTTAATTCATATGGATGTTTGGGGACCGTATCATACGCTGAATCATGATGGCTCTCGTTTCTTTCTTACCATTGTGGATGATCATTCAAGGGCTACATGGATTTTCCTCATGCAATCTAAGAGTCAAGTCATTTTGTACTTAAAAACCTTCCTCTCTCTCCGAAAACCCAATTTGGGAAAATTATTCAAAAAATTAGGACAGACAATGGGAAAGAGTTTTCAATCATGAATGCTCTTCATTATTATCATCTCACGGGATATTGCATGAGAGTTCTTGCATATACACACCTCAACAAAATGGAATAGTGGAAAGGAAGCATCGGCATTTCTTCAAGTAGCCAGGGCTTTAAAATTTCAGGTTTCATTCCAGATAATTTTGGGGGAATGTGTATTGCAACATATTTGATCAACCGTATGCCCACCAAGGTTCTTAATGGTAAAAGCCCTTTTGAAATTCTTTTGGGAAGAAGCCATATCTTAATCATTTAAGGATTTTTGGATGTCTATGCTATGCGTCTATAGTAGGACCTAAGGATAAGATGGGTCCACGAGCTCGCCGCTGCATATTTATGGGGTATGCTACCCTACAGAAGGGATACCGAATATATGATCCCTCCACAGGAGAATTCTTTGTTAGTAGAGATGTTTCTTTCCAAGAAGATTTTTTTCCTTTCTCTATAAAGGAATCGACGAGCAAAAGAACTATTCTCGAGACTCAAAATGTTGAAGAATCCATCACTTTGCTCCCGGATATGTTCTACTTCCCTCCTCGGCTCATACAGTCCTGCTCCACGCGTCCATTACCGCCAATGACACCTTTAGCGAAAAACGCGGATCAAGAACCAAATGAGAGGATTACATTGGAGACCCTGCCTATGGATATTCCAAAAATCCGTCTTCTTCGAGGACATTCAGCCAAGACGGTCCGGACGAACAACACGTCCTCCAACTTGGACCAAGGATTACATATGTGGAGTGAGAAATCCAGGTATTCTTTTTTCCAATTTCCTCTTATGTTTCCTTCGATCGGTTATCCGAGAAGCATAGATGTTGTATTGCTCGCATTTACGAAGAACAAGAACCTTCAAACTATGAAGAGGCGAAATCTGACCCGCGATGGCAAAGGCGATGAAAGAAGAATTACACAGCGTGGACAATCGAGACATGGGATTTTGTTAGTCTACCTCCACATCGCAAACCCATTGGATGCAAATGGGTCTACAAGATCAAATATCGATCGATGGTTCGGTTGAAAGGTACAAAGCCCGGCTAGTAGCAAAGGGTTTCACACGAAGGAAGGTTTTGATTACCACGAAACCTTCTCGCCCGTAGCCAAAGCTGTTACGATCCGTTCATTTCTTTACGTAGCAGCTTACCGGGGCTGGCCATTACATCGGATGGATGTCCATAATGCATTCTTGCATGGAGATTTAGCTGAAGAGATTTATATGGACATACCACGGGGTTTACGGAGACGGGGGAGAATAAAGTATGTCGTCTCCATGGAAATCCTTATATGGGCTCAAGCAAGCATCCGAGACAATGGTATGCCAAATTCTCGAGTCCCGATAGGCTGCTGGTTTTCAACAGTCCAAATTTGATTATGCTTTTTTTCACATGGACCAAAGGTACGTCATCTATATACTTGATGATATATGTAGATGATATCTTGATTATGGGAAATGATGAGAAGGCTGTTAAAAGTTTCAAGAAATACTTGCACTCTACTTTCCATATAAAAGATCTAGGGTCGCCAAAGTATTTTCTTGGAATAGAAATTGCTCGCTCAGATCAAGGAATATGTCTCAGCCAGAGAAAATTTGCCTTAGAAATCATATCAGAAGCTGGACTGTCAGGATGTAAGCCGGCGGTGATTCCGATAGAGCAGAATATTAAATTGACTACAGCAGAATATGATGCTGGAATCTCTCAAGAATCTGATCCTATACTGAAAGATTCAATGAGCTATCAGAAACTTGTTGGAAAGCTCATCTACTTGACTATGACCAGGCCGGACATCGGTTATCTTTGTGCAAACTCTTAGCCCAGCCTTATGCACAATCCAAAGCAGTCTCATATGAGTGCAGCACTCAAAGTGGTAAAGTATTCGAAGAAATGTCCAGGACTTGGAATTCTTCTCTCAAGAAATGTGATATGAAAATGACGGCATATTGCGATGCTGATTATGCGACATGTCCAATGAGCGGGAGATCCATAACGGGGTTCTGTATCAAGTTAGGGGATTCTTTACTTTCATGGAAGACAAAGAAACAACCAACTGTTTCATTATCATCAGAAGCGAGTATCGAGCCATGGCGAAGACCGTATGTGAGATAGTATGGCTGCGCGGATTGCTTCGAGATCTTGGGGTACGAATTGAAGGACCAACCAAATTATTTTGTGACAACGATGCGGCCCTCAAACTTGCCTCGAACCCAATAGTTCATGAAAGAACGAAGCATATAGAAGTAGACCGCCATTTCACGCGAGAAAAGATCCAGCAAGGGATAATTGAGACACTTGGGATCCGAACGTAAGAGCAACCGGCGGACGTGTTCACCAAACCCTTGTGTCAAAGTCAGCACACGTATCTCCTAAACAAGCTAGGCGTCTTGGATATCTACAAGCCACCAGCTTGAGGGGAGTGTTGGAAGATACGCGTGAAGATTCTACAATATCATCCGAAGATCAATTATATTCATTTAATATTGGATCTACATCCAATTAGTATCAGATCTAATCGGATACAAATATTGTAAAATATTCACTTGCTTTTCATATACAGACTTTGTATTATAAACAATGTAAACATTGTACATTGATCAATCTGAGAATACAAGGGAAAATTCTCCCGTTCTCTTCTCTCGACTATCTCCTTCTCACTTTCTTACAGGATAATTAGATCTAAAGGATTGGGTGTGGTTACAAGTTCACCATGGCATAGTGCACACAAAAGGTAGTTAGAAATTCTCGTGGAGGAAGATCATCATGCTTAATGGAATGACTCATGACAAGATATTCAGCGGGGAAGATAGACTTCGAACAAGAATCATACAGCATCGTGAAGGAGCCCACCAGATTTTGGAAGAACATCTATTCAGATAAGATTTTGCTAAAGTTTTGAATTTCAAATTCGAAGTAGATTAGATTTTCTATATTTAGTATTTGTCTTTAATTATACAAGCTTTCCAATCGAGTCTTGTAAGCCTTTTACTTTTTCTATGAACTTCATTATATTCCATTGAGAAAATTATTGTTCAAATATAATCATCAAACAAGCATGTATCCAAGAATTTAACCCATATGTGCCTAATTCAATAAAAGTACGTTGCAATTTCCTTATTTGTTTTCAATTATTTGTCCGCCCGTCTCTCTTTAGTAATTCGAATACAAAGAAACGAGTTATACTAGACTTTAATCATCAAAACCATTGAGTTTCTAATTATCACAACCTGACAAAAACATATACAACACGTTTAGTGACCACAATGGAAGAATACGATGACTCACTAAACTCCTAGGAGTGTGTCTGGACTAGAGCTGGCAAAATGGGTTATAAACCCACATTATGACCCATTTTTAATTAAATGGGTCATATATGGGTCAAGTGAAAGTTAAATATGAGTTAGAAATGGGTCTAAGAAAGTAAAACATAAAAAGAAATGAGTCTAAATGGGTTATTAGGAAACCCACTTTAAACCCATGGCTTTTTTTTTTTTTATGAACTAGGGAAGTCCCGTACGCCGACAGCGCGATAGAGTAAACCCTTGGAAAGCAGGTGAGTCATCACCACTCCTTATGCCCCGGGTAAGTCACTCTTGCGACGCCCAAGAATCAAACTCATTTCCTTGCATTAGGGGAGAAGCTCACCACCAACAGCATCACCTAGGCTAGTGATAACCCATGGCCTTTTTAACTTTATAAAAAATCTAAATTATAATTATTTTTTATATTTCAATTTTTCTTTTCTTTTCTTTTTCTTTCTTTTTTTCCTTCCTTAGCCGGTGGCTGGTAGGGCAATAGCCGGCCACCGACCGGCAAACCTTGAGGCGAGGCGAGGCGAGGCTTGAGCTTGCTGGTAGGTCACCAATGACTAGTGAGGCTCAAGCCTCGCCGGATTTGGCAAGGCTCAACCTCACCGACGATTGGTGAGGCTCGAGCTCGCCGACGTTAGCGGGGGCCTCGGCCTCGCCAAATCGGCGAGATCAAGTCTTGCCCGACACCGGCGAGAGCCTCGCCGATGATGCGGCGAGACTCGAGCTCACCAACGTCGGGCCGGGCCTCGGCCTCACCGGATCGGCGAGATCGAGCCCCGCCCGACGCCGACAAGCTCGATCTCAACTGATCGAAGAAGAAGAAAAAGAAAAGAAAAGAATAATTATTAAAAATTAGAAATTATATTTTTAAAATAAAAATTATATTTTTAAAAATTAAAAAGAATTAATAATTATATTTAAAAAATTTAAAATTCGATTTTTAAAAAATATTTTTAAAAATTATAAAAATTTCCATTAATTTGTATTGCATAAAAATTGTTAAAAAATTTATTGCATAAAAATGTTTTAATAATAATTTTTTTATAAAAAAAAAATATAAAAATAAGCTTTTTAGGTTTAGTTAAAAAATTTCATGTTACAGTTTTAGTTATTCAATGGTATGTTTCACTTCAAATAAGAGAAGCAAGTGTGTAGTCTAATTTTTATAAATATTTCAATTTATAGGTTTTTTTAAATTTTTTATTTTATTTACTATTTTTAATTTAATTTGAAGTTTTAATCCAATTAGCATATAATAGAAGTGGGTTTTCCTATAATATTAATAGGTTTTAGCAATACGGGTCGGATCGGAGTGCAGTGCGGGTCACTTGATTTATACTACATGAATATGGGTCAAAACGGGTTAAATTGGTCAAATATGAGTCAACCCAAACCCGACTAGACCCAAACCCAAACCCAACCCGACTCACCCATTTGACGGGTCTAGTCTGGGCTTATGGATTCTGAAGCTAATGACTTCCATAATTAGGAGTTGAGAGCGGTTCAAGAGCCTCCGAGGCTAGGGATGGTCCTGAGGATGGAAAACCACCACCCGATCCATTGCTGAATATGTACAAGAAGATCACTTTTTCAGTTGACTCGGATTATCTTTAAAAAAGATCAGGAGAAAACCTTGAAGTGCTAACTAATTCGAGCACAAATCTCAAATAAATCTACACTCAGGCAATGTGGCAAAAGAAACAAAAGAAATCAAATCATTTGCTATGTCGATGCGCAAACTGAGAAGGTAATAATCAAGGTTCACAAAGGTGACCTCGTTTTTGTGAACGCCCATTATCAAGGAGACCATGGGGTCACGCTTCACTAGTAGCGTCGTTTTGTTGAATGTCTTTTTATCTCTATACTCTCTGCGCTCGCCTGCCATGCGCTTGTCATACTCGTAATGTGTGGTTCTAGTTTGATTTTTCCTTTCTTTTCTTGTTCCATTGAAATGGCAACGAGAATGGGAAAACAACATTAGGCACTTGGAACAATATCGTTTACGCAGGATTTGGTCTGCTGCATATTGATAACATGTATATTCTGGGAGGGGGAGGATGAAAAATCTGTACTTCACATTGATCAGGCAAGAGTAATCAGGATAAAGAACAGTTTACTAATCCAACCGCGATGGCCAGGCTCTTGCTCCATCCGAGGGGCTTAATCTGTTGACAACATTCGATCATCCGCATGTCTCACTTGATTATGAGCCCCAATTGAGCTCGGCATCTAGAGGATCCTTTTCAATCTCAATCTTTTGATTACCCTTCCCTATGATTATACAAGTGAATAACTCTTTCACTGATTTTTCGTATGAAAAGCTAGTTCTTAGCAAAAGGTAATGAAAGCAAGTTGGACACAGATCGGAATCCGAGGATAATTAGGAGGACCTACAGACCAGTAGGATTTGCAAACTGGGAAGGAAATAGCAGCAAAAAGCTTGTCTACATTCCACAAGGGCACGAGCAAAGTGACTCATGCACCGCTTCGCATGAGACAGGGACGTCTATTAAGACAAGTCATTTGGTCTGACAGACAAAATGCGAGACGTCATAGGGACAGACAAAATGCGAGACGTCATAGGACCGCAACGTTCCTAATATCATGACATAATACTTATTATGGAGGACATTAGACGTTTGGATATTGGAAAAGTTAGAATTCATGGAAATGACGGGATAGAGAAGCCTAATGTGATCAAACAATCGAACAATTGTTCCATTTTGACGACTTGGATTACTTTTCCTGAGAACACGACATGAAAGAGGTGCCTGAGGAGATTGCCGAGCATATGTCATCTGATTTAGTTAAAGCCTTTGAAAGCTGACATCTCAGACTTGGTTAAAAGAGTGCTGGAGCACAATAAGTTCTTACTTGTTCTCAATGACATTCGTCAACTCCTAAATCTGGGGTCAATGGGGATTCTGAGCCAACGCCACAGTATGGTAGCAACGCATTCTTGGTGACTAAATCAGAACAAGTTTGCAGCGAAATGGCAGTGGACAGGATGCTAAGTTTGGATGATTATCTTTCTTAGAAGCTATTTTACCACTGTGCAGGTGAAATAGTTCACTCTTCAGAAATTCAAGCTATAGCCAGAAAACAGTTAGAAAGTGCACTCATGAATCCAGAGCAATTGTTCTCATGGTACGAGCACTGAGGATGTGCATGACTCTTCCATTTGGAAACATGCCCTTGAACCACTGAGCCTGCAACGTGCAATTTATGGAGACGATATTGAAGCCCTAATGATTATTGTGTTGAGGCTCAGCACTGAAGGTCCAGATGACAAGAATAGTCAAAAATGTTTTGAAGGACATGTTACTTCATAGCAAATACAAAGGGGTAGAAACGGAGTGTCTGATAGGCAAATGGATAAGGGATGGTATGGTAGACGCCCAGAATAAAGGCTAGAAAGTCATAAGAATTTAGTCAATGCTAATTACTCCTAAATTGATGAGAGAGAAGGATTTGCCAAGTTTCAAACTCCGGATCAGCATGTGTTGGCAAACTTAATTATTCAACCAGAGGAAAGTCACTTGTTTCTGACTGGAGTTTGTTTGGACTCGACGGAGCCACTAAGGTTGAGGAATGGGAGAGTGCTGAAGAGATATCCTTAATGCGTAACGAGATCGTTGAACTACCAGAGGAACCTAGTGCCCTTTACTCACAGCAATGTTTCCTCAAAGGAAGTACAAGCTAAGATTGATACCTCCTTCATCTTCAATTGCATGACTGCCCTAGAAGTTCTGAACTTATCAGGGACTCGCATCAGGTCTTTGTCAGAGTCAATATCACAATTAGTCAGCCTCAAAAGGTTCTTCTTAAACCATGGTGTTCTATTGAGGATTATTGCTGAGGCAATTGGTGGGCTCATTCGCCTCGAGGTGCTTGATCTTGATCTCGAGGGGACAAAAACCATGTATCTACCAAAAGCGGTAGAAAGATAAACTAATGTCACTTGCCTACAAATGTCAATATCAGGAAGTGCATCTCAGAAAGCAAATGCTCAAGTTTTGAACCCAATGATTCCTTGTAGAGTTATACCAGCTCTATCAAAGTTAGAAGAACTAAATATATATGTGGATTTTGATGCTGAATGGCGGAACAAGTGTGCCAAGGGTATTCTTTCCAGAGTCTGCACCTTACCAAAATTAAATACCCTGAAATCCTACTTTCCAAACTTGGAATTTCTTAGGAAGTTCAATCAGCTCCGACAATCAATTAGCGCATCCATTCTTAAATCAGTTTGTAATCAGGCTAACCGCATGATGAATCAACTACCATCTGGTGTTGAATTTGAATTAGATCAACATGACGGATACTTGAGGTATGTAACATGGTGTTCCCATGAAATCAAGGACATACCGGAACAGTCAAATGCCTTTTATTTGGACAGGCACGCAGATCTTAAGAAGCTCTCTAAGTTCAGTTTGGAAATATGGAGCGACTCAAATGTTGTGTTCTTGGGGAGTGTAAAAATTGTTCATAGATGAAGCTGACATCATCCACGAAGTGGAGGAAAACAAATCAATTAGTCACTAAACGAGCTACTATCATTGTGATGTTCATTTATCCCCACATCTTGCATTTTATATGAAGGGCCGGTTTTTACACGGGAATACTAAAAAATAGAAAACCGATTCAAGCCATATAATTGAATTAAACCAAACTGAAACAAATAACAATTCTCACTTGGATTTCTTTCATACGACCTATAAGAAAAGGCAGTTGAAAGACCGCACAAATTGGTTGAGACCAAACCAAAGCCAAATACAGCAGTATTGTAGGTTTTACTTTTCTTTTTCTTTTTTGTTGGGGGGGGTAAGTATGATCTACTTGAGTGAAATTTAGTTACAGGGCGGTTATAGAGGACATGATCCTCTTCTTGCAACTGAGTTTCGCGTACTTTGAGGATCACCAAATCGATATTATGACAGAACCAATTACGTTTCTTTTTCTTTATCCCTTGGTATTGTAGACATTTGTACGCACTTACCACACTAGACATTCAATGAATGCATCGAATTATGAACAACAGAATGCATAACAAGGAGATTTGCTTAGACTAATATTCATTTTTAGTTTGACCTCATTTAAAAATTGATCCAGTGGTTGTTTCGTCTCCAACATCAACCAAGATAAAATTACAGTGGAAAAATCTTATTGCATATGCTCTAGCCTTAAACCCGCTTGGGCAGGCAGATTAGTTGAGATATTTGTTAGTTGGCCTAGACATGACAATTACAAAAAAAAAAAAAAAAAAAGTGCCTTGTAAGAGGCAGCTTAATCAAACAAGGGGTCTGTATTGGTTTTGGATGATTTGACCAAATGAACTCATAAAAAGAAAGAATCAAATCGAGGTGAATCTTGAATCTGATGCACCAACCAACATCTACAAAATCGTTAATCGTCAGCCCATCAGTCTGAACTCCAAATGCTTCGATATCTAGATGGTTTTGTCTCAGCTATGCATCTGCTGCTCTCTTAGAGTGTTCAACTCGGGTATGTGTCATTTCCAACACATTAGTTTTGAAAGGAGATGGTCAATTCTTTTCCTGTAAAGAATTTGATATAACATGGCGACTTTTTCCTTTGAGAGACTTTGTGTTGGCTGCTGACTAAATTATATGAGAAATATGATATGCAGGGAAAAGTGAATGCTCAACTCTAGCAACTACAGAAAATAAACGAAGATTGATTATGTCACGCCCCGATCCTCGGACGCGCGCACATCCTTCTACTTGGTCGATTTTAGAATGCGATATCTCAGGACTATGTATCGCCGACCATTTCTTTTATTAAGCACATGCGAAAGCAGTTATAAATCCTCAGACAATAAAACAATGGGATAGGAATGCAGGCCATATTTTTCATATTGAAATTCACAACCACACTTTCCTTAACAGCGCAACTCATAGTATATTTACAGTACTATTCACAATATACTTGTCTCACACCTATCTATGCTAAGACAGGGTTTACAAAAGGGATGGGATCTCAGTCCACATCCGGGTTATATTCAAGATCCCTCTCTGGATCATCTTCTTCTTCAAAAGTCTTTCTCCCCTTTAGGTTCCTCTTCCTTAGCTTCTCCTCAGGGTCCTGAAATGGTTATTTAATAACCAATGAGACCACGTCTCAGCGAGTCCTACTTCCTAAGACTCAATTAAAAAGCCAATACACTATAAGCTGCTTAAACACAGCACGAGTTGGAGGACTTACCTTGACCTCAGATTCCATTTGCATATTAGTACAGTTCAATAGGCATTCAAACAATCACGTCACCGATCGAAGCATCGATCAAATCGACCTAGTCGATTTCATGTCAGTCAGACCCTTTCTAGGTCGTTCATCCTACTTCAAGCAATTCCTTAGATTTAGTAGCTTTACGGTCCCACCCGACCCTCTCAAGATTTAGTGGCTTCTCAGTCCCACCCGACCCTCTCAAGATTTAGTGGCTTCTCGGTCCCACCCGACCCTCTCAAGATCTAATTTAGGAATAAATCTCAAATTCACTCCTAAATTACTTTAGCACCAAATAAAGCTCAAATAAATAAACGGACTGCACCACGACAATCAGCGCGAAATTCCGGTCTGGCCATCCCGTTGAATTTCCGGAAAAATAAATAATTAAATAATTAATTTCGAAAATTAAATAAATAATTATAAAAATCCAATTTATGCTCGTAATGCCGGGTGGATACCAAGACAAGCCGGAAAATTACCGAGACTCGTTCCATAAATAACATGGCATGTCTACTTACTAATGTCTATTTCTAACCACCTAACATGCATCATTAAGTCTCTAATTTAATTGATCTAAACTAATCTAACCACCTAATTGTATTTAATTAAATCTAACCAACCTTAAGTATAATTAGCAAACTAAGAAAGTTTTAGTGAGTAAAACTCACTTGATAAGAGCAAAGACCATATCACCGCAACGACGCGACGGTGGCCGAAATGGACTTTCGACGACACCGGCGGACTTGGACCGGGCCTTGGACTTGGCCCAACAAATCTCAGCCCAACTGAGATTTATTCTTGCTTTTGGGCTGGACCCAAATTGGGTTGGGCCTGCTGAATTTCTAGGCTGATTTCACTTGAGCTTCAAATTCGTGGGCTGGACTTCAATTGGTTGCTGGAAACTGGGCCTCAAAAGACTGGGCTGAGCTGCTGCAAAGAAGATAGGCCGAAGACACTGGAATCTGCTGGCTTTGCTGGGCCCGAAGACTGAATTCTGTTGGGCCAAGGAAATGCGTGAACTGCAGGTGACGATGGTGAGCTGGCGGAGAAGAAGTCGTGGACTGCTGGTTCGTTCGGTGTTGCCCGCGTGAGGAGGAAGCGCGGGTCAACAGAGGGGTTCGACTGGTTCGCTTGTTGACCAAGAGGCAGTAGGCCGTGGACGTGTGGCACTGCAACAGGGGAATTGGTGGCGTCGGTGGCGTTGAAGATGCTGAAGACACGCGCAAGAGGAGAAACGTGGACTTCGCTGGGGTCTTCAAGTCGCTGAAGTCCACAGACGTGCGGCTTCTTCAGTGGAAGGAGATGTTGACTAGCAAATTGAAGACACGAAGAAGCTTGTAGCCTTCGGTGGGACGCGTGGGTGCAGAAGGCAGTGGCGGCTTCGTTCGGCGCTGCTTCACTGGCTTTGGACCGAAGTTGAAGACGCGAGGATCGAAGCTCGCTCGATGGTCTTCAACGTCGGTTTGTTGGCCGAACCAAACGCAAGTGCTGTCAAGTGGCAGCGGTGAATGGCAGAACCCGGTGAAGACGTGGCTTCTTCAAGCGACGCTGTTGGTCAACCAGTGCTTCGCTTGGTGGAGAATTTGACCGAGATGAGGGCGTGCTGGCGTGGAGCTGAGGGACGCGCGGATGAAAGGAGTTGCGACTGCTGGCGGTGGAATTTCGCTCGGTCTTCTTCAGCTTCAGGCGTCGCACAAAATGAAGCGAAGAGGAGAGAGATTGGATGAGGCTGCTTCGTGCGGATGAGTGAAGAGAAGACGTCTGAAGGAGTAGGGGTGATCGGTTCCCGGTCCGGTCCGGTCCAACAAAATCGCCTCTACTTTTTTGCACTAAAGAGTGACCGCGCTCCGGACCGATCAATCCAATTCGATTCTCGAGCAATTCAACAAAACTAATCACACATGTTTCCACGTGCAAAATATTCAAATGTGATTCACACTTAGTGTGTTTCACATAACTTTAACCATGAAAGCTGTGAATAATTTGGCTAAAAGTTATGCATGCCTTAGATTTTATAGACAATCTCTGCTCTTTAAATGTTTAGTCAATGTGAGACTCTTGCAGGCTTGAAGTGCCTTGTGGGTCTCTTGGAACCTTAGTCCCACATCAAGTAGAAGATGAAACTGATAGAAAATGAGAAAGAAAATTGACAAAAACTGAGAAGGAATTGGAGGAATTTTCTATATTGTGTATTGCTGTGTTTGTACATGTATTACACACCTATTAATAATACAAGAAAAGAGTACGATAGGAAAGAATATACAAAATATGTTGTTTCCTATACTATTGTCCTAATATCCAATCTCATGGATTCATAGAATCAATTAACCGTATTTAGATAATTAGAATAAAAACACAAATCATATTTCCAACAAAAACTAACAAGGAGATTTTTTTCTATAAATAAAAGAGTAATAAAAATAGTTTTAATGGTCTCTTGGCCACATAATATGATGCTACCTCAAATTGCAATTTCAATTGCAATAAGTTATCATGTTTATATATTTTATTAATTCTATGTATATAAATTATATATAAAAAAAATTGTTTCGGTCCGGTTCCCACCTTAGAACCGAGAACCGGACCGACTGGCCACCGGTTCCAAGATTAGGAACCAGGAACCAGACTAGCCGACCGTGGGAACCACCCAAAACCGGCCGGTTCGGTCAGTCCGGCCCGTTCTCGAGGCGGTTCCCGTTGCACACCCCTACGAAGGAGGGGGTGGCGTCTGTGTTGGAGAAGCCAACTAAGGGGAGCAAAGTCTTAAACCCTTAGCCAAAAATTAAATGCTTGGTCCCCCACAGCCCACATAAATATCTTCTTGCCCTTAATACTTTCTACCACTTTAATTTCAACAACTAATCCAAAATGTAGTCAAAAAATGCTGTCAAGCATAATTCCGAATTTCCCTTAAATTAGCTTCAACTCCTCACCCAATTTCTCAGATTGAGGCCCAATTTCGTCAAAGGAAAATCCCGTACCATTTTCTACTAGTCTCCAACACTCAAAGGCTCAACTTTGAAGTCGAAATTTCAATTAATTTGGCCTATCCGAATTTTCGTTGATTTTCGTGGCATCCGATCCGATTTTCCGTAAACATCTTGGAATCTCTAAAAAATCTTCTGAGACTGAGTCGACACTCCTATAATTTATTATGACATGACCGAAACTTCAATTTCTGAAATCGGACTTGAATTTTTAGTTAATTTCAACTTGGCACGTTTTTAGCGTGACCTACACTACCGGGTAGTTTTCAAAACTTTTTAGGGCAAATGACCCGTAGTCGATTTTCTTCGAACCACTACGAACCCACTCGACTCATTAGCGACTCACGATTGTCGTGAAAATCTCAATGACTCAAATACGGGCACAGGGTACCAAAACAATAAGAAAATCAATCTAGTGCCGGTCGACGAGAATTTTCCAATTTAATTTTGTCACCCACGATTAGCCACACATCTCTATCGATCCAGTCTATCTCTGATTTCAAATCAATTTTTAACTGTGCCGTAATGGCCTCTAAAGATGGACACGGTCAAGAAGTCGATTCTTGATCGAGTTCTCAAGTCTATTGCCTTAAAATTCCTTAATAATTTTCCCAGATAGTCTAGTTATCTTGAGAGTGATCGGCTCTAAGAATAACCCTATAGACGCGTCAATGAAATAGTGTGGCAATCAAACTGCACCACCACTCTTGGAGGGATAATGTTAACAAGCATGCTTGATTAATGCTTTTGGGGGTTTGTTTCCAGACAACATCCCAGTCTAATGTGGGCAACTTCTTCGAGCTCAAGATCATTCTTTTTCGGCATATATACCGGGCTAAAAGGCCTAAAAATCCTAATATGTGTAGACCAACCTAGAGACTTCTTTAACAACTAGAAAGATATACATAAAGTCCATTCAAATGAGAAAACGGCATATTTATTCTAAAAACACTATTAAAGTCATAAACCAAATTAATCAGCAAATGGCCGAGAACGAGGACCATACTCGAAAACTGGCCCCAAAGATGCTGAAACTGTAGATTTCACTTTAAATAGACATAGGAACTTATCCGGGAAATTACTCAACAGATAGTTCGTTTACTATGGTATGAGAGCATATGTCAAAGGTTCAAATCTATTTTAAATGACTTTTATGTTTACATTTTGCCTAACTTTTATTTTTTGTGGCTCACTGACATTTTTGTAATATGAAACACTTAAAACCTTCACAAGATATAATTTTTGGTAGATTGATTCACAAATAATATTTTCATAATTTTTGAAATTTGAATAGTATTTTAAAAGTTGGCGTGATAATAATTAAACAAGCAGGCCCTGACAATTTACGGTTAATATTGCTTTACTATTCTATAATCTTATTTGTTGTGCTCCTCCCTCTAGTTGTCTATTTGATGTGATGAGATCCACATCCACAGCATGTTTCCGTGAAAAGGGCTCAATGTACACATTAAGCTTATAAGCAAATGATTCATCTAACAATTGGTTAATCATACAAGCTGGAATACAACTGAATCGGTTCTCAAGTCACAGTATTACAACATACAATTGTTTGATGATACATGATACGAAAATGGAAGACAAATCATGTAAACTGACCTTAGTTCTCAGCAAACTAAGCCCCGCAATCAGCTAAAAGCTCCTTCAAGGATAGATATGTGAGCAAAGGCAAACTCAGGTTCTCTATGACTCAGGTTCTCTGCGACCCTTCTAGTAACAAAAGCATGATACTACCATATAATCAAACACTTGAGACAGGAAGGTACTAGATCCCAGCATTAAATTGCAACATCGAACACCTAGAAATTGAACTTCTTACCAGTCATAAAATTGGGCCAATTACTGGCTGAATATGCATATAGGTCGTAATCTTTGTTCAACTTCAGCTTCCTGCCAGGATAGCTGCCTCCACCACACTCTTTGAGTTTCAATATGTCTCAGTTTGGCTGCATTATGGTTGCCGAAGGGCAAACTCCTCAGAGATTTGCACGTGTCTATTGTAATGCCCTCTAATGACGGCCACACCAATGAGTTATCAGTCCAAATGCTTCTCAACTTAGGCAGATCAATAAGTTTTAGAGTCTTCAGACCTGGAAGTGCACTAGGGTCTAAATTGTTGTTTTCAGCTTTCATGATGATCTCTGTAATCTCATGACACTCTTCAACTCTCAAATACTGAAGCTTAGAAAGTAGTTGAATCATACCACAGGAGAATATTTTCGTCAGTTTTGGACATTTACATATACTTAGTGATGTTAGTTGGGCTAGGCTTCCCGATTGGACGGGACCATTCCAAAGGCATGTCAATTTTGGGGCATTGTTTATAACTATCTTTTCCATGCATTCCAATGCACCTTCTGTGGAATGGTTGCCATCAACCATGGCTTCGATGTCAGAGCACCCTTCAATCAGGCAACCCCGCACCTTGTTGATATTGGCGTTGCCAAAGTTTGATATGCTTGAAATTCCCTTGTGGCATAAAAGTTCGAATGCATCAGTTTCAGCAAGCACAGCAGAAATTGCATGATCCACACCGACCCCATTTGCATATTTCAAGCATCTGCAGATTTCATACTCAAAATGATCAATGATTCGGTATTTGGTAGACTCATGGTAACCAACAGAGAATCGGAAGGTGAAGCAATTCTTCAAGAGTGAGCTGCTAGTGACAAAAATTTTCAGATATTCGACAGAAGGAAAACAAAATGATAGGGAAGTCAAGCGCGTCAAGGTGGCCACTTCTTGGGTAATAGCCTTTACAACCACATCCCACCATTGGTTATTAGGATGCACATCGATGCTAAGCTCTTCCAACAAAGAGAGCCTTGAGATGACATTGTGACCAATGTCCATGACTCTTGACTGTCCCTCAATCACCCGTCTCATACATGAATTGGATAAGAAAATCCGCAAGCATCTCAAATTAAGCAAGTGCCCAATCTGAATCGGCAAATAGTCAATTCCAAAGTGCCTCGGATATCAAGAACCTCAAGATATGCCAATGCTTTCATGTCAATGGGAAGTTGGGCGAAAAGGCTGCAAGAATTTAGATAAAGTGCTCTTAGAGTCAAGTTAGGGACAAATGAATGGCAAGGATGTTATCCGAGTGCCATGCAAGTCCAGAACTCGAGCTTTTCCATAGATCTGAAGAACGAGTTTGGAATTAATGCCAGCTCATAATTTCTCTGCAGCATCGGGGTAAGGAGAGAAGTGCAATCTTTCAAGTTTCGGTAATGTGCACGTTGGTTATCCATCGAGATATGCGGTTTGCCATTTTCCAATCTTCTTCATTAGGGGCCTCATGCAGCCTCTCACAAGCTTTCACCAAGAATTTAGAATTTTTGCCTTCAGACGAAATTTTGAGTGCCATGTTCCGAAGCACTTTATTCATTCTGACATGCTTAATTTTTTCACTTCTTTCTAGCAAGGAAACATCAATGAGATCATGCAATATGCCATGCCCTCGATCACGAGCTTCGGTAAAATCAATTGCATCACTAAGAAAGCCTTCTGCTCTCCAAAGACTCCAATAAATAATCTATATAGACGTCAGAATCCTCGGAAACAGTGCGCCATAAAGGAAACAAATCTTTTGTCCTTCATCATCTAACTCGTCATAACAGAATTTCAAAATTCAAGAACTTCGTCCATGCCTTGGACTTTGACATTAGGCCATCAGAGGGGAACGCCGTTTCGCTCTTCCATCCTCCGTTTTTGAACTTTTCATCTTTTCTTTTTTTCTTCTTCTCGAATATGGTTAAAGGCCAAATCGAATATTTCTAACAAGGCAAATCCCGATTTGTGCATGACGAAATTTTCTTTTCTTTTCTTTTCTTTGCTAATTAAATGAAAAAGATCTTGAAAAGGGAAAGTCCGTCAAATTGAAGCCATGTATCTGGGTACCCTTCTTCTTTTTTACATTTTCACTTATTGGCAATAAAATTATTTTTGAATAGTGGAGAAACCTCAATTTTGCAAAAAACGAGAACGAATCTCTAAAGATGGATTAGATGCGTTGCATAAAAAGAAGTAATACAAATGCTTTGGCCACTTATTAGGATTTTGACTTATGTTTTATTCGGTTTATGACATAGATGGTTATTTTCAGAGATTTTTCTGAAATTGGATTATCGTCGAGAAAGAAGTACGAGTAAATTATAATTTATAAGAAAGGATCAATAGAATTGATGCAAAGTCTTCTTTTGTTTTTTGTTTTTGGTCAAAAAATTTATGCAGAGAGTTTGACTACCAAAAAGATCAATAAACCGCAGCTGCCCCGTGCGAGGAGTGTGTGGAAAATGCGCCCGGCCGAACTTGTAAGGTCAACCACCGGGATTCGCCCACGACCACCCTTCCAACATGGAAGGGGGAGGTGAGGGGTTCAAATCCCCACCTTCTAAGGGGGATGGGGTGGGGACGCGTAAGTTTCAGGAGTGGGTTTTCGACTCTACGCCCGCAAGATGCATGGCAAAAGTCCGAGAGTAAGTGTAGATTAGGAATAGAGTGAGACCGACAAAAAAAAAAGAACTTGTGAGGTCAAACTCGTCATCCCCTCGCCTCAATTCCCATCCTACCGAAAATTCATAAGACTCGCACCTTTGGTCTTCCTCCTCAAATCCTCTCTCTCTCTCTCTCTCCTCCGTCGCTCTTTGAAAAACACTTTCACCACCCTTCACTCTGAAAATGCAGAACAGACATAGCAGTTCATCGTCTCCGTCAAGCATTGAGCGAGCGTCCCACCATGGGGAACAGAAGAGGCAAAACCCTAATCTCCCACACCTTAGTAGTTTATCAGGATTCTTTTAGTATCGGATGATGATGATGATTGATTACGGTTACTTTTATGCAACACAAGTGAGCTTTTCTGTTTCATCCTTTACTTTGTCTGCCGTTTTCGATGCGGACTCCACATGTAATTATGGCATACAACCTCAAATATGCTCATATTGGAGAGATGAAACAGCTAGGATTCTGGTCCCAGTATCATGTCAATATGGCAAGGATTGAAAGCTTTTTTGCATAAACAAATTTAGAAACCCTAGCAGTTGCCGTTGTTGGGCTGTGAATAGGTCTGCTAGCAGTAGTTGTACCATGAAGCCTAAATCAATAGACAATCTCTCTGGCGGGGTTTGTGGCTGAGCAACTGAAAGACCCTCAACTGGAACTGACTCCTCTGTTTTAGGCACCAACATCTTTTCCCGCCTCATTTTCTTTGATCCTCCTATAAACAGATTATAAGGATGACATAAGCTACCATCCAGTGGCATATATCTGCTTATGCATCGCACTTGGAAGAAAATTCACATACACGAGTAAAGAAGAAAGATGCTACTCTACATTCTCATGAAAAGCGAAACTGCATATATTTCTACCACTATGAGGTATCAAAATTCATAAATTACACCGCTCAAGGCAAATACATTAATTATACTATCAATGTCTAATCTATTTTATAAAGCCGACAACCACTTTTATTTCTTTGCGAATCGGGAATCACCATTTCGTCCGTCCACATGAAGAAACATAAGAGCCATATTACATAACAATTACCCATAAAAAAGTCAAAGCAATAGGTGGATAAGTAAAGACAATATTATAATCGCTTTGAAGGAAAACTATGCTAAGTCATGTAGCGGCCAGGTAGAACACAAAAAATATTGGCGTTCTCCCCTTTCACCAAGCACTACATATTCTCTTTCAGTTCATGGAAAAGAAAGTTGGTGGAAGAATGTAGAAATTAACCATACCTCGTGTCTGTTGTAAAGTGTCCTTCGCCTCTCTTCGGCCCTAAAAATTGCCGGCTTAATACCATGGTTGTCCATAAAACCATTTGGCCACAGCTCTGCAAGCTGTACCTAGCCTCCAAAAAGTGAAGACTTTACACTGACAAAAGTCTTAGAACCAGTGGATGCAGGTAAAAACCAACTGAGGTGATAAACAAATGGAGATCATATAAAACCGTTTGCGATGCAGAGATGACAAACTCCATGAAAATGTTTCTTATTTTAAGATGCCGGTGCCCACATGCCTCGCAACCTCACTTCCTCTTGTATCTTTTCCTTCTCGAGAGTACCCTCTAGTTGTTTTAAATCCCAGTAATCCCAAGGTTCAGACAAGGACGGAGATCAAAGTGTGATAAATAAACAGAGATCATATAAAATAACAAGTCAAGCCAACCAATTCAGTGGGTTCTCCACATTTCATATGCATGCTATCACGATTATCATCAAAACGTTTACTCGAAACGACTTTGTAGCCCAAAGTTGACAACTGCAGCCATTTCAAAAAGTAGGTTGCACTCTCCACTCTTTGCATCAGTTATTAATTCAGAACAAGGGGAAATGCGGGTTTAGTGCTTGCATAATTTCATATAATTGCATAAATAAATCATAAACTAATACTGCATGTGAAACCCACATTAGGAAAACCATCACCATGTTTGACCACTATATGAACATACTTGCAACTGAACATAAAATATATTATATATCAGCACTGTAAATGCAGTTGATCTCACATCCAACTATTATATCCTGCAAACTATGGCAATATACACCATCATGATGGTTTTGTGAACGCTTCACAAAGATGAACTGTCAAAACAAGATTGCAACATGTCTATAACAGCTAAACAGCCATACAGATAGTAATTTTTAGTTTTTGGGGCTAGGGGTACCTCAGCATATAATTTTCTGACTTGTGGACCGGTGTCCTCATCAAGACCCTCAAAGCATGAAATCAAATAGACAATCATGTTTAAAAGTAGCTTTCTAAAGCATGTTTCTTGTAAAAAAAGAAAAGAAAAAAAAAGCATGTTTCAACTAGAAAAAGGCAGTATAAAAATGCAAAGGAAATATGTACATCAACAAAAAGGTCATAGAGATCACAAATCTTGTCCTCCATTGCAGGATCCATATCATATTGTCTTTTAGGAATTTCTTTTTCCTTCCAATTCCTGAAAATCATTCGATGCTCCAGATTGATGATGTAGAGCCTGAATATCTGGCGGGGAATGCTAACTTTGGTAAGCAATGCAACAACATAAACCGAAATTAAGGAACCCACAAAATACAAATTCTTCTGAACCCCTTGGCATCAAACATTAATAAATATGATAAAAAAGCCATTAACAAGTCAGTCACGTCACAAAAGAAACCGTTAAAGATGACAAATCATTCAATTTTCTCTCGAAATGAAGAGCCCCTTTGCTAGCCATGGATGCTAAAACCCTAACCCTAATCCTCATCAGCCCGACCCTTTTTGCTACCTGATTTCATCTTTTTCTTACCCATGGGCTTGTCTTCTTCTATTACTAAACCTCCTTTCTTCGAGCGAACTTGGACTTCTTTGGAACTAACGATGGGATGGATTTTACGAAAGGATGGCCACTGTTCTTGAATATTCATTTCTGGTCGCGATCTCTGTAAATGAAGATGGGTCCTGAGTTTTAGTTTCGTTTCCACTTCTGTCGGATTGCTTTTGGTTAGTTTCACGCCCTCTGTTTTTCGAATATTCATCTCTGCTTCTTCAGCCTTCGATTCTGCTTGTGGGCTTTTGAGAATCTGGCACTTTTTATGTATCGTGTCGGGGGCTTTTTCTTACTCTCTTCGATACTCTCCATTAGACCAAAAACAGCTCCTGTCTTGTTATTCTTGCTGTGGGATGGAAGAGCTTAGCGACGCTGTGCGCTTGGCTGCCCTTTGCTCCAGATTGGGTAGACTAAATACTGAGAAGCAAATTGATGTCTGGGATGAAGAACTTCCTCCTGAAAAATTGGTAGAATGTAGCTTAACATTAGTGGGACGAATTCTGTCAAACCCATCCATAAACTTCCCCGCTTTCCAGACCTCAATAAAAAAGGCTTGGAGAACTGAACAAGTAGACTTTTCACAGCGAGAAGATGGATTCTATATAGTCAAATTTCATTTGGATGCTGACAAACAACGTGTAATGGCTGGAGGTCCTTGGCTTTTTCGGGCCATCTTTTTATCCTTAAGCCTTGGCAGCCAACTACTCCCCTACATTGTTATGATTTCTCAAAGTGTGCTTTCTGGTACAAATTTTTCGGCATGCCATTGGAATGCACGACCGAGAAGTTGATAGCAAAAGCTGTGCAAGATATTGGTCGAGTACTTGAAGTCCGAGTTGATTTTAAAGAGGGAACAAATCCTATGACAGTTCGTGCAAGGGTTGAACATCAGTTGCAGGATCCCTTACGATCAGGAAAGCTAATTCGTACGGATGGGAAGCTACTTTGGCTTGATTTCCGCTATGAACGTCTCTCCCACTTTTGTTATTCTTGCGGGAAGTTAGGTCATTATGCCAACTACCGTACGACGATCCCCTATGAAAGAAGGGATAGTATGGTCTATGGACAAAGTGGCTTAAGGCTGAAGTTAAACAATCTAGCCCTTATTGGCAATCATTTTATACCCCCCGATTACAAAAGATCAGCATGAAGAGACCATACCTGAGACACCTCCATCACAGATTCAACATGTGCCTCTATTACTTCCACCACCTATTGCTGCTGCAGCAATATCAGATCCATCACCTTCTCCAATACCTCGGCCAGTTACAGATCCGATCGCGCATGAACAGGTGAAAATTCTCGATGGACCTCCTATTCATATTGCGTTAATCCCTGCATCAATTAAAATGAAGGGGGCTCAATCACCTGCCATGGATAATAAGTATCATAGGAAGATGAACACTTTACGACTGACACCTAAAGTAGGGGGTGCAAAAAAACAGAAACGCTATATGCCATATGATTCAAAGGGTTCTCTATTGCCTGACCTAGATGAGGCTACTTTGATGGAAACACCTGTGCTTCACATGGGAGAAGCTCGACAATGGGCGATGGCGGCTGGCCCTCAACAGCCACCACCTCACAAATGAAACTCATATGTTGGAATTGTCAGGGTCTGCGCAATCCCCTGACAATTCAGGCGCTAAAGGCCATGACGGCCAAGGAAAAGCCCAGTATAGTTTTTTTAATGGAAACAAAGAATGGTGCAGAGAAGCTAACTAGTATCCAGCGAGCTTTACACTTTCATAATGCTCATGTTATCAATCCTACTGGTCTGGCGGGAGGTCTAGCAGTCTTTTGGAATGATCAGGTATCCATCGAAGTACTTCTTTCCACCAAGAATTATATTGATATGACTTATAGGGAAGTGCAGAAGAACGCACTATACGTCTTACTTGTATTCATGCTCCTTTTGATTTTCAATTTAGACAACTTGTATGGGCTGAATTGAGAGGGATAAGTTCGGCTAATGTACTTCCATGGATCCGTGCCTCGGTGATTTCAATGAAGTACTTTATCCATGGGAAAAGGTTGGGAATAGGCCACCTCATCGTTTTCATATGCAATCTTTTAGGCAGGTTCTGAATGATTGTGCCCTAATGGAGCTAGAGAGCAAAGGTTGTCGGTTCACTTGGATGAATAACAGGGAGGGCGATGATCTGGTGAAGGAAAGACTGGACAGGGCCATGTGTACACTTGATTGGCGACTACTATTTCCTAATGCAGAGGTCTTTGCATTACCTGCAGTGGGCTCTGACCATAGCCCATTGATTATCAATACCTCAGCAAAATATCGTAGAAGAGGGAAGAACTTTATCTTTGAATCTTATTGGAATGAAGATGCAGATTGTCAACGAATCATTTCCGAAGCCTGGAAGTCAGTGATAGTACAAGGTTTTGATATATCTCCTAAGTTGAAAAAAGTTTCTTTTGCTTTG
Organism: Eucalyptus grandis; assembly: GCF_016545825.1. NCBI lineage: Eukaryota > Viridiplantae > Streptophyta > Magnoliopsida > Myrtales > Myrtaceae > Eucalyptus > Eucalyptus grandis. Next base: position 30,068,533 of record NC_052618.1, on the reverse strand, counting down.
ACACAGTGGAGTCGGTCCAAATTTACTAGAGCTGATCTTAAAGTCACAACATTACAACAACGCTCCAGATCTTATAAACCAGCAAGATCATAGTTTCAACAGCAATGAAGTAATTCGATTAAAGAGGAGCTAAGACGGACTTGGCACCAAGAAGAGCAATATTGGGCTATGTGGTCGCGAATTCAATGGTTAAGGTGGGGTGATAAGAATACTAAGTTTTTCCATACCGCTACTCTTCGAGAAGGCAGAAAAATCGTATTATCATGTTGAAGGATGATCACCAGCGATGGATCCGTGATTCAAAGACTTTGAAAGAAATGACAACATCCTTCTTTTCTAATTTATATACGACCGTGGGAAATAGAGATTATGGTCCTATACTTGCTCAATGTCCGCAGGTTGTCACCACAGAAATGAATGACAGGCTGCTGGATTTGATATCGTTAGAGGAGGTTCAACAAGCTACCTTTCAGTTGGGCACTACTAAAGCTCCTGGCCTTGACGGGTTCAATGGCTTATTTTACCAGACTCATTGGGAGGTAATTAAGGACGATCTCTTTCACCTTGTAAAAAATTTCTTTCAGACAGGGAGGATGCCCACAGATTTGAACCGGACTATCATTGTTTTGATTCCTAAGATACCTCACCCAGAAAGCCTAGATCAATACAGACCAATTAGTCTTTGCAACTTTGCTTATAAAGTTATATCTAAGGTACTTGCTAACCGCCTAAAACCTTGGTTACCTAATTTGATTTCCATGGAATGTCGGCGTTTGAATGGTAGACTGATTCAAGATAATATACTAGTCGTTCAAGAAGTTCTTCACCAGTTCAGAATTCGTAGGAGGTTGAGAAAATTTAATGTCATTCTGAAGACTGATATGAAGAAAGCTTATGATAGAGTAGAATGGGACTTCCTTAATGACTATCTCCTAACAATGGGTTTCCATCCAAGGTGGGTACACTTGATACTCCAATGCATAACTACAAAGCATCCTACAAGCAGTACGAATTAATGGCGAGTTACTTCCTTCCATCTATCCAACTCGCGGCCTAAGACAAGGTGACCCTCTTTCTCCATACATATTCATTCTATTAGCGAATGTGTTATCTACTATGATTACTCAAGCAGTCGACATGGATCACATAAAGGGCATTAAATTAAATAGGTGGTGTCCAACCTTATCCCACCTCTTTTCATGGACGATGCCATATTTTTCCTAGATGCAACTATTCGCGAATGCCGAATCTAGCAAATATTTTAAATCGCATTGCATGGCTTCGTGACAAGAATTGAACAGAAACAAATCGGGACTTATTTTTAGCAAGAATTGCCCTTTGAGTTTACAGAAAATCTGGCCGGCCGAGTTCGAGTACCTGCTACAAAGGTATGGCAAGTATTTGGGAATCCCGTCGACTGGGGTCGATCTAAAAGGAAATGTTCTCTTGGATTTTGGGAGAATACAAGTAAAGTTAGAAGGATGGAAAGAAAAGTTCATTTCAAAGGGAGGTAAGGAAATTCTCATCAAATCTGTTATCCAAGCAATCCCTCACTATGCTATGTCGATTTTCAAACTCCCTTGTCTCTTTGTAAAACAATAGAACAGCATTGCTCGTTTTTGGTGGAAGAATGATCAGAATAGAGCAGGGATACACTGGAAGAAATGGGATATTATGAAAAGGAGTAAGGAAAATGGCGGTCTTGGCTTTCGTGATCTCATCGACTTTAACCGAGCTATGCTTGGCAAACAAGCGTGGAGATTGATGCAACAACCTCAAGCTTTATGGAGTCAGATCTTTAAGGGGCTATACTATCATTCTACAGATTTCCAAGTGGCGGCGAGAGGACATCGACCTTCTTGGGGATGGCAGAGTATTCTTGTGGGTAGGGATGCAATTTTGCCAAACGTTAGATGGTCAGTGGGGAATGGAAGGAATATCAGAATTCGAGAGGATAGATGGTTACCAAGAGGCATTCTTGGTGGACTCGCGACAAGAGAAGAACCAAAATTGGTGGCTGATCTCATTGATCCAATCCACAATAGATGGAATACTTCTGTGATGAATAATTTTCTAGATGACGGTATAATCGCAGAGGCCCTAACCATTCCAGTTAGACCGAACATTGCTGCCGATAAAATTGTCTGGACAGCCACAAAGGATGGCAGCCATACGATGAAAAGCAATTATCATGCTCTGTCTTCTATGGACAGAATACACAGCAATAGCATCGCATCAACTTCTTATCAGCATCCTAAGCTATTGTGGAAGAAAGTATGGGCTATGCGAACTGCTCCTAAACTGCGTGTCTTTCTATGGTCAGTTTGTCAAAATGCACTCGCCACTTCCGACAATCTATTCAGAAGACACATCATTGCCGAACCATTTTGCCGCATTTGCAAACAAAACATCCCGAGACAAGAGAACACTTATTTCTATCTTGTTCGTGGACTAAAGACATATGGGACCATCCTCAAATCAATATACAGTAAGTTCTACATCGATTACTCGATTCAAGTTTGGTTAATGTAAGCAGCCAGTATTGCCGAATTGCTTACCTGGGTTCGGACCTTGTTGCCAATGTTCTATGGCAAATCTGGAAAATGCGAAACGGTTTTATATTTCGTGGCCAACGTCCGACCATACTTTAGCAAAGGAGAATGCCTTATCGCAGACGCAGCTTTTTCGGGTTTCGGATCTCCCTCTCGTCCCGACCTACAAAGACAACCGCACCCACATCAGCTCTGGAAACCACCGGATCCGTGCACCTTAAAATGCAATATTGATGCTTCGTTCAAACTAGGAGACACAGATGGATCTATGGCATCGATTTGTAGAGATCACTATGGCCGACTAACCGATATATACTCGCTCGTTTCCCACCTTTGCTCTTATCGCGGAGTTTCAGTGCTCTAACCTTTGCTCTTCAAAGATCTCGCTACATCGTGGGCTTCATCGGCTCATATAGACCCGAGTCGGACTGCAGCATCGTTGTGGCAGCTGTAAGGAGGATCCGCCGCCATGGGAGACGCGCGTATTATTTGCGGAGGCGACATCTTTTCTCCCTCTTTTCCCTAACCTGAACGTGCGCTTCTGCAAGCGTGAAGCTAATGCTGTGGCCGACTGGGCCGCGAAAGCCCACAATTCGGCCATGCAGGCCCAAGACTGGAACTTATCTCCTCCTTTCCTTTTGCTAGACCTTGTGTATGTTGACGCTTTAAAGGCTGGATGTAAGTTACCGAAGCTATAATATTTTCTCTGTTTTCGTCCAAAAAAAAAAAAAGTCTTGAGATCTTTGTCTTGGTAAATATCCTTACTCATCGTAACTTTTCTTTGTCAAATGATAATTTGATCACATCCATGACTTTCTTTCATGTATTGAAGTGATGACAGAAAATCGATTTTGCAAAATAGACTCTACGGATCATGTTTTTGCCCTTTCTATCCAACGGTCCACGTTGAATGTAGGACTAATCCCATAAAAGAGAGTTTTGATTTGCGAAATTTCCGTCCCCATCAAGAGGTTTTGCCTATAATAAAGTAGCTTATTATTATTATTTTTGCCAAACAGTAAAGTAGTGTTTGGAAATGCTATTTTTCCTAAAGTGTTGAAAATCATTCCATTGTAATATTTATATTTAATATATAGAAAGGAAAAAAATGTAAATTAAGAAACAATATTACTTTGCCAAAGTTGTCTTTCACTGACGCACAGCAACAGATACGTCTATAACTTTCATATGATATGCAAGTCTTCCGGTTCCGAAGTAACCTTCACATAATCCTATCTGCCGAGGTTAACGATTTTTCAAGCCCAAGCGTGTCAAATGAAGCCCGGGGTGCAAAATAGAGCTTAGACAAACTTCAGGGGCGAAAGAGGAAATTTCAAAAAAAAAAATCGAAAAAATAAGGTTCCAATCTCTCCCATTCTCCAGCGTATATATAAAAATAGGCAGCGGAAAACATCACCAATCCCGCCATCGCTGGGAACGTCTTTTGAAAAGAGCACTTCGAAGCCCGCGGTCTCTAGAGAGATTAGCGATCATCTCGATTCGACTGCAGCTCGTGCATCATCAATCAATTGATTGAATCGTTCGAACAGATTGAGACTCCATGGAGGATCGGGGCTTGGAAGAGGTAGAGAAAGCTCGGGGTTGCTAAGCTTGGCTCTTGAGTTCGGCTTCGACGAGCAGTCCGCCAGCAAGTGCTTGGGATTGTCTCGTTTCCCTCTACGGTAACTCGAATCGTTATTTCGTCACCCATTCTTTTATGCTGATTAGCGTTGCGGAGGTTGTGTAGGTATTCTGACGATTGATTGTGTTGCGTGGATGATTTGTGAATTGATTGATTGTGCAGTCCTGAATACGGAGATTTATTGGGGTTAGTCGTCATTTTGACGATGGCTGTGGAATGGTCTGCCTTTTGGATGTGAATGGACCTGGTTAAATCTAGTTCATTGATCTCGTCTCTATTTCTCTGTGGGTTTTGCGGAGCAGTCTTATTGACTAGCGAAATGTCTGACTTATTTCTGAACCGACTGCAATTTTACATATGTTGTCTTGCCTACATATAAATATGGTGTCTCACTGAACTAAGTGCAAATTACGTATTGTGGATTCTATTGATTTGATCTCTTGTTTGCCACGGAACTTGCAAAATCATCTCTTTCTTCTTTTGGTTTTCTTAAGGTGACGAAGGTTGAGAGTTTATCACTGTTGAGCACTGGGGCGATGACTTCCTAGCAGAACTTCCTGAAACCATGCAAAATTCTGATGACTTCCTAGCTGTGGAATCAGAGGCTTATGGAGTTTTGACTGATATGTTTGGCCAACATATCAGTAATGATGGTGAATGCAATATTGTGCACGAAGTTGATATTATAGAAGATTCTCCACAACCTGAGAAAAATCAAACTTTCCTTGAGGTAGATTCTTCTACTGACGGTGAAGACGACGACGATATATTTGGCAGTAAAATGGGTAGGAAACCCACATGCTATATTCCTGATCAAAGCAATACTCCGAGCCCTCTATCCACTCAACTTCTGGCCAGATGATCTTTAGAATCCATGGTGCTTCTGAAAACTGTGAAGTTGTCTCACTCCCTTCTGCCCCCACCAGTTTGAAAGGATTAAGAAAAAGAAAGAAAAGCAGGGTGGCTTGGCATGTTTTTTCCCATGCCCAAACGTAATTGGGTGATACTTGTTAAATTTGTGGCTCGAGTTTTTGATTCATGGACCTAGATTTGGCTTGGGATTGGCTCATTTAATTACATGGACCAAATACACAACTTGAAGAATGTCTGAGTATTGTACAGGGTTGGCTGTTCAGTGAAGCAACTGTGGACACCTGAAGAAGCCACGATAGTTACTGGGCAAATCCTAGGAGTCTGGCCACAATGGTCCAGTTGTTTAGGAGGTTAACAAAAAGTTGGTAGATCTCTGCTCATGACTTTATATTCTTTTAACAATGATTCTGCAACTCATATTTTTATATATTTTTGTTGCTGAGGTATATTTGGGCCAAGAAGGAAAATAAGAAGAATTGAGAACCGATTGTCTTGGTTTTCGATCAAGAGAGTTTAGAGTGTCCTTTAAGAAAACTCTTGGGAAATGCTTTCCACTCATCTAGTTCGCTTCTGATTGACTCTTGCAATTGGGGTTTTGGTTAGTGAGAAATTGATTTGTTTCTTATTGTAATTCCCTCTTGGTCATCGTGAAACAAGTCCTCCCATTGACATGGACGAAACTGCCCAACCCCTTAAATTAGCGTGTCACTGTTCTCTGCTCTTAAAATTAATGTCTTTCCTTTGATCATTTCCAGTTTGCTTGTAATTCTGCTTACAGCAAAGGACCTTAAACAGGGTTGTCTGTACAAGAGCATTTAGTAAATTGCCTATGAGGGCTCTTGTCCGATCAAATGTATAGGACACTCCTAACTTTTGCTAATTACTTCAGTCTTTAAGATCTAAAATGACTTATATTAGTACCGTTTGGTCAATAAAAACAGTTGATTTTTGTTTTGTAAGTAAAGTACATCATCCAAGTGTTGGACTTAGCATCTGACGTCTTTGATAGGAGTGTTTTGCGAAATGAAGGCTTGGGATTTCTTTGTGCACAATTTTAATTTTCCATCACTCCCATATCAGAAACTATTTATGGTGCTGAAGAGGCTTATTTGTGTTGAAGGACTGTAAGAACACTGTCACTGAAGGTTCGATATCATCAATTTCAAATAAAAGACATTGCACTCAGATTTTGACATGCAAACAAGGAACTCTGAGTTATGAGGAATTGCAAGCCTTGGATGACATAGAATTGGCAAATGTTGTAATATTTGGAAACAAAGCATTTCAACCAATGCAGCATCAGGCTTGTAAATCTTCAGTAGCCAAGTAAGATTGCTTCATTTCAACCAATGCAGCATCTACAACCTTCTGATTACTGACTGGAAAATTCATCTTGTTTATGCATGCGAGTGTTGTTGTCAGTCATAATTTAGGTCCAATCAAATGGGTTACTAAGTCAAAGAGGAATATTTTTCAAAGTACTTCCATCAAATATGGGTTCTAGATTTCTAAGTTTCCTCACAGTTATTGACTATGCCGTTATCTGAATTTATGAATTTGAATTTTCTAGAAGTGTTTTCTGTTCAGTGTTAAGGTGGTTGATATATGTTTCTAGTTGAAAGTAATTATAAGACATGTAGTGACTACTGGTCCTTCCTGATCAGCTGATGGTGAAAGAAATAATAATTTGCTTGCCCCTTCCTTTCTTCATGTGTTCTTTTGATGTTTTTACCCTTTGTTTTAGCCGCCAGCAACTCTTAAATCAGGCGTCACAGTTGTTATATCTTGTTGCTATCTCTCGTCCACAATCAATTAGTTACTCCAACCCTCAAGTACGGAATACCATCTATTTTCTTGAACTCTCAACCAACTGCTGCCCAAGCAGCAACTGTCCTCCAAGAACTACGGCATAGGTTTAACTATATTGGACTTCTAAAGCTTTTATGGTAAGTGTTGTGACTGTCAAATTATTAATCTCCAAAAGATAAACCATCATGCAAGCTATTGTATGTAACTCCTCAAAGGATTGTGGGAAACCCATCATCTCTCGAGATATTGAAATGCTTGCATAAAAAGGTATTGTTTCTGATGCACCAGAACTTTTTTGAAAAGGTTATTCATAAATTTTTTATATTCAACCATCATGCATTGTGGGTGTAACTAGCTGGTTTTGTTGTTGATGAGACACATTGCGCGAGGTATGCATAATCTTTGGTATGCCTTGTACATGAAGAAAGATCATGCTAGAGTTACTTCAAAAGGAATAAGTATTTGTGATGTTGCCACTGCAAAACTATTGTGCTTGTTCATGATATAGCTAAGCAAGTTAACTTTTATATACACAAACTTAAAACTGTTTCTCCAAACCTTTTTGCATTTTCAGTGTTTCTAGCCTAATTAAATTGTCAGTGTTACACTAAACCTTCTGAAGCCCAAACCCCTTTGAAGTTATACTATAACAGAATGCAGTGTTCGTTGTTTGAACTTTAGAAAAGATCTAGGTTCCATCATTTGGGAACACTTAGTGGCTCATCATTCATTATATTGAGTAAAAAGACACAACTTAGATAAGCTCCAATGGAGATTACTTTCCAAAGTATTTGGAACCAGCATAAGCTTGGATAACGATCTCATCTCCTGTCTTTGTTTGGCATGATTCTCAGTCTCTTAAGCTGGTTCTTAAGTCCCTTTTTATTCTGTTAATGGTTAAACTATATGTTAACAACTTGAGAAAGACGAAGGTTCACCCATGTGGTCATTGATTATGTTTCTTTCAAGGTCTTAACTCGATTTGCTCTATCAATGTGATCTCGTGAAAGGAACGTACTGCTGGTTTGAGTTTCTCTTGTACATTTGACTGATTAATGAGAAAAGCTCATTGATTGTCACTTTCGTGGTTGTCATTATTGTTGTCAATGGGGACATGATTTTTGTCCAGATTATCGGGGACTGGGATGTCACAAGCAAAACTTTCTGTATGTCCCAGTGATGGCCTTAACTGCTACTGCCACTCACTCAGTACGTGAAGTACTAAACTTACACGTTAACCTCCTGATTTTATTGAAATAATCTGTTTTTTCTGATTGAATTATACATCACTGTAGGATATCCTAAAAGCTCTTAGGATTCCTCATGCTCATGTTCTTGAGACAAGCTTTGACAGAGCAAATCTAAAATAGAGGTTATAGCTAAGACCAAGGAACCACTAAAGCAGCTTGAAGAGCTGCTAAAGAATTGTTTTGCTAATTTTTGTGGCACAATATATTGCCTTTCGAAGAGTGAACGTGTTGACGTCACAAAATACTTGAATGAGAAGTGCCGTATAAAGACAGTGTACTGTCATGCTGGATTAGCAGCCTGTCAAAGAGTAGCTTTTTAAACGAAATGGCATACTGGAGAGGTCCAGATTGTATGTGCTAACATTGCCTTTGGGATGGGAATACACAAATCTGATGTGGTCTCTCAATGACAGTTAGCTCCACCCTAAGAATGGTAGCAATCCATGTCTCTTTCCTGGCCCCTCCTTGCTGATGCTTTTCTTTATTTACAAAAAAATCATATTCATTTAATGAGCTTGGCCCCTCCAAAATTTTGTAGTTTCTTTACATCCCAAAGTTTAAGGAATTACTGTTAGAAACTTTTAGCATTATATTATTGCAAATTTAAGAGCTGTGTTTTGCAACAATCATTCTTCCAATTGTGAAATATGATAAAATGAAGAGCAATTATTTCGGAACTTGAGAAATAATGCTTTGGTGTAGATGGTTGAGAAATAATTCTTTGGTATAGATAGAATGATGGAACTTTACTACTAGGTCTATCTTTATTTTGGTAAAATTAGCTATCCATTGAAAAAATACGCACTATTGACATTTCGTGAGAGATTTTTTAGGAAAGAATTCGAGTGTGTAAGAAATCTAAAAAGTTGAGAAAGTCTGCATTCCACCTCGAAGGCGAAGCACAAGATGTAGAGTCATTGTAATCCGCCAGTGTCTAGCCATCCTCGAGTTGCTTCCTGGGAAAAAAATATGCCTCTGCTGATCTAGAGAATGCCTACCTTGTCCTGTATCTAAGCTTTGACGTTATCAACGGTATCCAAGCTCTCCACTTCCAAAGATATGATCTTTCCAATGATTATAATCATCCATAACCAATGTGATAACAGTCATGACTGCTATAGAGGCACTCGCTTTTGCCACTTAGATTTTATCTTGTCCATCTACACAATGAATTGTCAGTTCCATGTCACTATTAACTTCTATGACACATCAATAGAAATGTGATTGCCAAGTCACAACTGTACTTGAAATTGAGAAAAAATGTTTCACAAACTCTAGTTGCCATTTTCAAGAATTATCAATTTAGAGCAGTATTCGAGAATATTTGTGAATATTGAGTCACAAACTTAAGAAGCATAATGCAATCAGGAATTGGATGGTTGGATTCAAAGATGTAAGCAAAGCACACAAAGGTAGAACTAAACTTATGAACCAGGAAACATCAATTTCGGTAGATACATTTGCTTATGAATATACAAAGTAGCTGCTTTTCAATAAGAACCAGAAACATCAATTTCTACCAAAAATTGTTTCAAATATACACACCCGGTAATTACTGGCACTCTATAAGAGAGCTAATTTGTGCCAATGTATATGACCTAAATGCAGCTCAACTACAGGGAAAATGCAGCTCCTCATCTCTTTTTCAGCCACTTCAAAGCAATGCCCACCAATGCCTTCAAAGCCTCCTCACTTCTCACTCAACTCAAACATAGGTACCCCATGTTAAAGATCAAAACAGACATCCCAATAGCAGCAAACAAATGACAAAAAATGTCATTAGCTTCTAAAAGCAAAATGCCAGATGAATTATTCTCCCAACTAAACTACTCCAGTTAAGCCACATTGTCTTCCATTTGTAAATCATTAGATAAGGCAAGATGACTACCAAACTAATAAACACTACATCATGATAAGGCACATAATTATCATCCTTGACCCATCCCAGTCAACAAAATAGGTAATCTCCACAACACAATTGAAGCACTAAATCAATTGCAAAAGGAGTTACCTTTGGTCCAGGTCAATATTTCACATTTTCATGATATGCAAGAATAGATCGATTGCTCTAGCAAAAATTGATAGTGCAATGTTAGTAACCAATCCAATCTATGCTTTTCCTTTCCACATAAATGTCCAGGTCAAGATTTATGCATGAATTATCATATTCTATAGCACAAGGCCGGATCAACGAATTGTCTTCCAACAAAACTATTCCAACTAGTTTATGGTGACTTCCCTCCAAACTTTACTACCCAAAGCAAGACAATTATTATTGAATAGACAGTCTTATCTATTCATCCGTAATTGACCCATTTCCTACTTCCTTCCAACGTCACCTACAAATTCAGCAAACCAAGCATCCTATGAACGAGCTACGCATTTGGTCAACACTCGTTGGCTGAAAATAAGCAGTCTTTGGCTACGGATTGGCAATCTCATGAGGCAATAGTTCGATTTTTTGGGCAAAGTAATCCCGACAATGCGAAGGAAGATTTGATACTGCTATCATTTCGATCAATCAAAACATATTTTTTCGATCAAAATCAAATGATTATTTCTCAGATTTGACAAGGTTTCAATGTCATGTTAGGAGGGAGGGAGGGAGAGACCTTTGCGCTACTATCTAGAAGAGAAGGACAAGATAGCATCGGAGGAGGAGCAGCTTTGGAAACGATAGAATTTTTTTTTTTTTATCACCCATTTTTCGGGTCCCAAATATTAGATATTATGGAAAAAGTACTTTTTTCGCGAAATAAACACAGTCTTAATTGAAAATAGCCTTATTTTATGTATATTTAGTAAAATATTAAATTGATTGTAACTTTCTTTATATTTCGTAAAGTTTTGCAGCCTATGTGTCACTAATTTTGTATATATTTAGCAAAATATTGAAGTAGTTTTGGAAATGTATATTTAGTAAAGTATTAAATTGATTGTAACTTTCTTTATATTTCATAAAGTTTTGCTGCCTATGTGTCACTAATTTTGTGTATATTTAGTAAAATATTAAAGTAGTTTTGGAAACGCTATTTTTCTAAAATTTGAAAATCGTTCCATTGAAATATGTATATTAATATATAGAAAGGTGAAAATGTATTACTATGTCAATTTTTTGCTTTCCAGATAAACATCAACAGGAAAGAAATTTGAGATACGTCTCGTAAATGTAAAACTTTCGGTACGACATGCAAGTCTCGTGTTTGCAGGGGAGCCTTCACACGGAACGAACCCAAGGGTGTCAATTGAAACCAGAAAAAACTTATGGGGGGCAAAAATAGAACTTAAACAAACTTCAGGGGCAAAACGGAATTGTAAAAAAAAGAACTGACAAATATGGCTCCAACTCCAAGTCTCTCCCATTCTCCGGCGTTTGAAATTGGAAAACGAAGAACATCAATCCCGCCATCGCTGGCAAGGTTGTCGAACCAGAGCACTTCGAGCTCGCTCGAATTCGATTCGAGACTACGGATCGATTCGATTCCGACTCGTTGAGATTCCATGGAGGGAGCGGGGCTCGGAGGTAGAGAAAGCTCGGTTGCGGAGCTCGGCGCTGGAGTTCGGATTCGACGAGCGGTCCGCCAACGAGTGCTCGAACCGTTTCAATTCGCGCTCTACAGTAACTCGAATCGTTATCTCGTCGCGCGTTCTTATGCTAATTAGCGCTGGCGGAGATTATGGAGGTAGCTCTCGTCCCCACAATGATGATGATGATGGCTGTGGAATCGTCTTGCTTTAGCTTTGAATGCATCGGAGCGGGTTTAGCGAAGTAGCAGTCCTACTGACGAGCGAAATGTCCGGCACTGGTCCAGCTTGATGTGCTTAGGTTACTTCGGATGGACGGCAGTTTTTTCTTGATTATTGGCCCAAATTGCGTGATATCTGGTCATCAGGCAATGAATGATTTTAATCGCTTGTGTTGCGGGGATAGTTTGTGCATTTGATTGAACGTGCATTCCTAGTTAAGGAGATTCATTGCGGTTAGTCTCGATTCTGATGATGGCTATGGAATAACGGTCTACTTTGGATTTGAATGGGACCAGAGTTTAGGTCATTGAGCGTTAGTCTCATCCCCTGTTTCTTTGTGGGTTTGGCAGAGTAGTCCTATTGACAAGTGAACTGTCTGGCTTATATCACTGCAAATTACTTACGGTATCTTGCAGTAATAGCAATATCGTGTCTCTTTGAACTAAGTGCAAATTACGTATTGGAAATTGTATTTATTTGATCTCTTGTTTGCCATGGATCTTGCAAAATCATCTCTTTCTTCTTTTGCTTTTCTCAAGGTGATGAAGGTCGAGAGTTGATCACCGTGGAGCACTGTGGCGATGACACCCTAGCAGAACTTGTTGAAACCATGCAAGATTCTTAGGATTGGGATGATTTGCAAGCTGTGGAATCAGAAGCTCGTGGAGTTTCGACCAATATGTTTGGCCAAGATATCTGTAATGACGGTGAATGCAATGTTATACACGATGTCAATATTTAGAAGATTCTCCACAACGTGTGAAAAATCAAACTTTCATTGAGGTGAGGATTCCTCTATTGACAGTGAAGACAAAGATGATGTATTGGGCAGTAAAACGGGAAGGAAATCCTCATGTATATTCCTGGCCAAAGCAGTACTCTAAGCAATACATCCACTCCAATTCTGGGCAGACAATCTTTAGAATCCATGGTATGCTTCTCCCATGGACATAGACAATATTGCCAAGCCACTTAAATCAGTGTGTGACTGTACTTCTCTTATAATTTATTCTCTGCTTGATCATTTCCAATTTGCTTGTGATTCAGCACACAGCAAAGGACCTACACAATGGTCATGTCCAAAAGCATTTGGTAAATTGCTTATGGAGTCTCTCATCCAATCAACTGTCCAATAGACGGTCATAACTTTTGCCACTCACTTCCACACTTTTCAAGATCCTAAATGACATATTAGAACTCTTTTGGTTAATAAAGAAGTTAATTGCAGTTTTGGATGATGTACAAATACATATATTTCTCAAATGCCATGAGAGTACAGCAGATCATCAAAGTGTGGAACATCAAAGTGTGGAACTTAGCAATCCAGCGTCTTTGATAGGAATGTTTTGTGTAAATGAAGGCTTGTAATTTCTTTGAGCACATTTTTCATTTTCCATGACAATCCATGTCAGAAACTATTATGGTATGGAAGAGGCTTATTTCTGTTGGACTGTAAGAGCACTGTCACTCAAGGCTCAATATCATTAGTTTCAAATAAAAGACATTGCTCTCCAATTTCGACATCCAAACAAGGGACTTTGAGTTATGCAGAATTCCAAGCCTTGGATGACTTAGAATTGGCAAATGTTGTCATATTCGGAAACAAGGCATTTCGAGCAATGCAGCATCAGGCTTGTAAAGCTTTTGTAGCCAAGCAAGTTTGCTTTATTCTCATGTCCACTGGAGGTGGTAAAAGTTTATGTTACCAGGTTAGTGAATGCTAACATTGTCACAACTGGGTGATGATTGTATGTAGAAGTGTGTGGAGACAATGTTAGAGCACAAGCCCTGTGCACTTTGCTCAGTGGTTCTACTAATTAAATGTTTCAGGGTAGACCTGTATGTCAACATTTAAGCTTTAACATGATCTTCTGATCTACTTTGTTTAGAATTTTTAAGAAGATTGCGAACTTAAGGAAGGAAATGTTTTTCAAATGAAAATTAAGCTATAGGAAGTGATTCAGGTACATAAGCATGGGTTCCAACGTATGGCATCGGACAAAAGTAGAAAAGAAGGAGATACAGTACAATCTCGTTCTGCCTTTGCACTTCTCTATCTGGTCTGTAATTTTTAGGATTTGAAGTTTGTGCTACACTTCTAGGACCTTCTAATCGCTTACAGGAAAATTCATCTTGTTTACGTGTGTTAAGTGTTGCTGTCAGTCATAATTCAGGTCCAATTCAAAAGGGTTATTAAGTCAAAGAGAAATAAGTTTTCAAAGTGCTTCCACCAAATACGGGTTCTAGATTTTTATATTTCCTTTGCAGTTATTTGCTATGCCATTATCTCAACAAAGGGTGATGATCTATGACTTCTTTTTGCCATAATTGGTTTGAACTTAATGTCCTTTAATATACAATGGATCTTGGTTGCAAGCAAAATTAATGATAACTGAATTAAGGAGGAAGATATAAATCTGGATTTATTTAGTTGAATTCCTTAGAAGTGTTTTCTGTTTAGTCTTGAAGTAGTTGATATATGTACTAAAAGTAGTTATAAAACAAGTAGTGACAACTGGTCCTTCCTAATCAGCTGAAGGTGAAAGAAATAATAATTCTGTTGTCCCTTCCTTTCTTCATTTGCTCTTCTGATGTTTTTACCCTTCGTTTCAGCTGCTAGGAACTCTAAAACCAGGTGTCACAGTTGTTATATCTCCCTTGCTATCTCTCCTCTTGGATCAAATCATTACTGTAACCCTCAAGTACGGCATACAATCTACTTTCTTGGACTCTCAACAGACTGCTGCCCAATTGGCAGTTGTCCTCCGAGAACTAAGGCAAGGTATAGCTCTATTGGACTTCTAAAACTTTTATGCTGAGTGTTGTGACTGTCGAATTATTAACCTCCACTTCTGCTTTGCTTGCCCTTTGAGAACAGATAAACATCGTGCAAGCTATTGCATGTGACTCCTGAAAGGATTGGGGGAAAAATATCATTTCTCGAGATATTGAAATGCTTACACAGAAAGGTATTGTTTCTGATGCACTGTAACTTTTTTCCAAAAAGGTTCTTTATAATTTTTTATATTCGATGATATTTTATTGCAGGGACAACTAGCTGGTTTTGTTGTTGATGAGGGACATTGCATGAGGTATGCGTAATCTTTGGCATGCCTTGTACATGAAGAAAAATCATGCTAGAGTTACTTCAAAAAGAATAATTATTTGTGATGTTGCCACTGCAAAACTATTGTCCTTATTCCAGATAAATATAAGCAACTTTCCTTTTATATAAGCTAACTTAAACTCTTTTTCCAAACTTTTTGGCATTTTCTGTGTTTCTAGCCTTATAAATTGTCAGTGTTGCCCTAGACCTTTTGAAGCTCCTGTGAAGTTCTAATATAACACAATGGAATGTTCCTTGTTTGAGCTTTGGAAAAGATCTAGGTTCTGTCGTTTGGGAAAATTTAGTGGCACATCATTCATTATATTGAGTAAGAGGACTCAACTTAAATAAGCTGCAATGGAAATGACTTCCTAAAGTAATTGGAAGTGGCATAAGCTTGACAAGGATGCCATCTGCTGTCTATGTTTGGCATGATACTCCATCTCTTCAGCTGGTTCCTGTGTATCTATTTATTCTACTAATGGTTACACTATATACTGACAACTTGAGAAAGGCAAAGGTCCACTCACGTGATCATTGATTTTGTTCCTTACAAGGTATTAACTGGATTTGCTTGGCCAGTTTAATCTCATGAAAGGAAGATGCCATCTGCTATCTATGTTTGGCATAATACTCAGTCTTTTAAGCTCGTTCTTGTGTATCTATTTATTCTATTAATGGTTATACTATATACTGACAACGTGAGAAAGGCAAGGGTCCACCACATGATCATTGATTGTGTTTCTTAAAAGGTATTCACTGGATTTGCTCTGCCAATTTAATCTCATGAAAGGAACGTGCTGCTAATTTGAGCTTTTATTGTACATTTGCCTGATTGACGACAAGAGCTCATTGGTTGTCACTTTCATGGTTGTCATGAAAGTAACGTACTGCTGGTTTGAGCTTTTATATATGCTAACTTAAGCTCTTTTTCCAAACTTCTCTGCATTTTCTTTGTTTCTAGCCTAATTTAATTGTCCATGCTACACTAGACCTTCTGAAGCCCACTTTCGTGGTTGTCAGAACCCTATGAAGTTTCTATATAACAGAATGCAGTGTTCCTTGTTCGATGAAAAGATTTAGGTTCCATCGTTTGGGAACACTTAGTGGCACATCTTTCATTATATTGAGTAAAGAGCGCACAACTTAGATAAGCTCCAGTGGAAATTACTTCCCAGAGTAATTGGAATCGGCATAAGCTTGGATAAGGATCCAATCTCCTATCTATGTTTGGCATGATACTCTTAAGCTGGTTCTTGTGTCCCCGTTTATTCTATTAACGCTTATACTTTATGGTAACAACTTGAGAAAGGCAAAGGTTCAACCATGTGATCATTGATTGTGTTTCTTACAAGGTCTTAACTGGATTTGCTCTGCCAGTTGATCTCATGAAAGGAACATGCTGCTGGTTTGAGCTTTTCTTGTACATTTGACTGATTAACGAGTAAAACTCATTGATTGTCACTTTTGTGGTTGTCATTATTAGTCAAGGGGGACACGATTTTCATCTAGATTATAGGGTACTGGGATGTCTCAAGCAGAACTTTCTATATGTCCCAGTGATGGCCTTAACTGCAACCGCCACTCAGTCAGTTCGTGAGTACTAAACTCACATATTAACCTCCTGATTATGTTGAAATAATCTGTTAATTCTGACTGAATTATACATCCATCGCAGGATATCCTAAAAGCTCTTGGGGTACCCCATGTTCTGATATATTAGATCTAGTCTGTCAAAGCTTGGGGACCTAAGGTTTGACAGACTAGATCTAAAATACGAGGACCTAGGAACCACTGAAGCAGCTTGGAGGGCTGCTAAAAAATTGTTTTGCTAATTTTTGTGGCATAGTATATTACTTTTCGAAGAGTGGATTTGTTAATGTCGCAAAATACTTGAATGAGAAGCGCCATATAAAAATGGTGTACTATCATGCTGGATTAGTAGCTTGTCACTGTTCAAAAGAAATGGCATACTGGAGAGGTCCAGATTGTATGTGCTACCATTGCCTTTGGGATGGGAATAGACAAACCTGATGTTGTAAGTCGAAATGGACTCTGGCCTTTGCCTATTTCTTACGTTTTAGAAGTCGATAAACGTGGTAAAAAGACCCAGAGAAGCAGAGAAGAGGAGGGTGGCCAGATACAAGCTTTATTTGGTCGAGGGCAAGTTCAAGGCTTCTTTCAAACAAGGGTTCCGGTGGTTGAAGCGCAAATTGCTCGAGCTTTATGCGTCGATTTTTAATATGTAGAAATTACAGAATATCATGCTCATTGTCATCAAGAGAGAAAAGGATGAAATTGGTCGGGAGGAAACAAAGAGGTTTGTTTTGTTTATTGGCTAATCATCTTAATATGTATCTAATGGTAATTAAGTATTCGGAAGAGTGCCACAATGTTCGATCTTTCCAGTATAATGTTTGTTCAAATCCTTGTTTCTTTCATCGATCTCCAGCATTTGAAACATAGGGAAATGAGACGACTTGTATGTGATATTCACATATATTTATATTTACCAAAAGTTATTTTTCCCCGAATTTCCTTACCTTCCGATTTATCTGCAACATGATTCTGCATGCATGCATGCTTTCTCGTGCGAAGTAAAAATTGTCTGACCTGCTAATTTCTCTTCTCAGCAACACGATGTTGATTGCAAAATAAGATGACTGCTTTCATTTGTAGGATTTGACGTTTACACGAAAGTAGATTTCGTTGTTTAGAACTTTTTCTTTTTTTTTATCAAATGTTCTTTTAAGTCTGTTTTGGGGTTCATTAACGCTGTAATTCCTCAATTTGTCTATTTCGATTCCTTTGCATTATATGATTTTATCATATGGCAAACTACCAAATCTATACATTTTAACATGCAGCTAGCAGGTGTTAAGGCCTTCTATACTTCCATTCTGATTCAAGGATTCATATTTCAAGTACTGTCTTGTCGAGTTTGGAGTTACAAATGTGAGGAAATCAAAGAGCTCGAAGCAAACCTTCTCTTGTCCTTTGGGAACTTACATAGTTATTGTTTGAATGGCTGTTATTCATAGGATATTGATGTAAAATGTGATAAGAACTTTCAAAAACAAGCACGAAGCAAATTGTTAGCATGAAATGAAAGTAGAAGAGAAAAAGGGGGGAAAACCCATGAACAAAACCACATCAGCTCAATCGGTTCAGAATGTTCATCCAATTATCCGGTCTATTTACGCGTTCCAACTTCAAATCAATTCGGCTGATGGGGCTGTGAATGATGTTCCATAAGTAGTCAAACACAAAGCTATTGCCCTTTGGATTAATTGCCTAGACACTGATTAAGCAGCTAAGTAAATAAAGTGTAGAGCTGATACATTGACTTTACTCGCGACTTTTCTCGTGTAATGTTCAACCAATATTCTGAAATTAAATTATTTCATATTAAGGATTTTTAACAAGTATTTCAACACGACCCGCATTACATATGTGTTAATACTTATAGATTCAAATGCGGCTTAACAAGCTACTTGGCCTTGTCTTGAGCTCTGGAAAAATTGAGTCAAAGTTCAAGGGGATAACAAGCAAATCAAACCATGAATACCTTGCAAGTAGCTTTCAACTACTAAAATTCCACTACTGTAGTTTAGTACAGGGTACAGGAATATCTGAGAGTGGCCTCCAAGAAATTGCTTCGATTGAAACTTGAATGTGTGAACGGTGACCGCAATTTGGTGGAGTGTCGTCTCATTATAAACCAATTAGATGACCCTTAGAAGTTTTTTGTTCAAAGACAATGAGTAAATTTTGGGAAGGGCTCTTTTCACCCTTCCAAAAATTTTGTCCACGTTTTATCATTAGTCTTCAACTGCAGCCAATGCAAGAGAAAAATAGGTTTCAGGTGTGAAAATATATACGGTTGGGTCTCTTCAGCTTTTAGATTCATGCTTAAATAAATCAAGTTTGAGATTATACAATAAAAGTGATTGCAAAATGCGGACATATGAATTTTCTGAGGTAACACCAGACCAGAGAGATGATTTTACACTACTGAACACCTTTCTCGTGTGTTCGAAATTCAACCAAATGAGAAACTACTGTCTTCTTGTAAACCTTTTCGCTGAAACTCTTGGCTGCAATTGACAGATTTTTTGCTGATTCCATTGCATTCGATTTTTCTAGTCGCAAAATTGTAGCCTGAAGTGGACATCTAACTGGTAATCTCCTTGACCAATCTCATTTTATGCTTAACTTGCACAAATAAAACCACCTGCACGTGCAGTCTTCCTGCAAGTGATTTGTGCTTGCAAAGGACAAATAACCCACATGAGAAGAGGCTGCTTCATATCCAGAATCCTTTGAAGAGTATTGACAACACGGAGAACATGATAAACGCCACTAGGTTCAGAATACATTTTCATAATGACATAGCTCATTCCTGCCCGCATATCCAACGTGTGGTGTTTCGGGGACTTTCTCCAAGTTCCATGAAATGCAGCTTGAATCTACACGATGAGCATAGGACTGACTCATTATCAATAAATAAAGAAATGCGAGATTGCAGCATCACAATTTACCCCATGAAAGATAAGGTACAAATGTGAAAACATCATTTACACCAATCGTTGTTCAACCACAGTGAACATAGACTTGATTAGCTAGCAGATGAAAACGGAAAAAAATAGGCTTAAAAGAAGTAAACAATTTGCAACAACACTTTCCCCGTTTGTGTTCAGGAACAAAATTAATGTTAATAAAATTATGCTGAAAATGTGAAATGCCTAAACTACAGAACAGAAAGATGTACTTGTTACTTGATCATTGGCAATATCCAATCAGCAAAATCAGCAACTCGGGATAGATTGTGAGGAGGTCAGTTTCAACTTCACTAATTCAATATTGCAAACATGAGAACTGAGCTTATCAAATCAGAAACCTATATGACAACATTCAAAGGATAAACTGATAGAAATGGAGGAGCTTAGTGCATACCTACCTTTGCATAGCCTCATCAAGTTCAGGAGTGATGTCCCTAGAATGCAACCACACCAAACAACTCTGTATCAGGATAACATACACAAAAATGACCAGCTACTCATTTGATTAACAAAGAGATAGAACCTAATGAGCATACAAACAACAGATTCAATTTAAAAAACAACATTTACTATCATTCAGGTACATGCTGTTGAGACCAGATCAAGTGCTTTGGATCTTCACAAGCATCAAAACTTCCTCAGAACATTCTGCTTGGCCCACGAGCCTCTTCAAGTTTGGCACCTCAGCTGTTGCCAATGCTTTCTCTGCAAAATTGGTCTCAGGTATGGAATTTGAAGTTCCTCAGCTAAGTGAGCCACACCCATTTCAGTCATGTGATAAAATAATTCCATGACAACAATATGATCAAATGAGATGTAAACTAATCAGCAAATTCTTGTGCTCCTCGCCCCAGCTTGTTTCACAGATGGGCAAAAAATTGTCCAGTTATGCAAAAGGTCATCAATACAGCTGATTGAATTTAAGTCCCAAAGTAAGCCTTGATCATTACATAGACCAACCAAACCTGTAATAGAAGCAGCACCAGTTTACCTTGCTTGATAATATTTCAAGACAACATTTTGATTACCGGTAATTTTAAGAAAGGCATACATTCATATACGATAGACTAGCCAAAACTATTTAACATTTCTTAATCACCAACCAAAAATACACCAATTCTCATTCAAGAAAAAGACCCTATATAAACTCCATCCACACTAGAGACTCGCACAAACCTTTGATCGAGAATTTGCATAAAACAACTCAATACTCCACTCCAGAACCCAGTACTTGATCGAGAATTTGCCAAGCGGCGCGAGCTCCATGCATCCACCTGAGTGAATCTGGAAGGGGAAAAGTAATGCTGCTCTTCAAGAATGAACTGGTCTCTCTACTTGTTTTAGGTATGAAAATGTACATGGCTGTGTCTCTTCTGCTTTTAGATTCATGCTTAAATAGATCAAGTTTGAGATAATAAGACCAAAGTGATTGCAAAATGCCTACATATGAATTTTCCGACGTAACCAGCCTAGAGAGATCATTTTACACTAATGAACGCCTGTATTTTTGTTCTAAATTCTTCCAAATGAGAAACTACTGTCTTCTTGAAACCTTTTCTTTGAAACTCTTGTCTGCAATTGATAGATTATTTGCTGATTCCACCGCATTTGCTTTTTCAAGAAAAAAGCCTCTCCCAGTCACAAAACTGTAGCTTGAAGTGGACATCTAAATGGTACTCTTGTTAACAAATCTCATTTTTTGCTTGACTTCACATATAGAACCACTTGCACATGTGGTCTTCCTCCAAGCGATTAGTGATGGGGCCTTGGTTAAAGAATAGCATGATTTCAAAGCTTGCAAAGGACTAATACACCACATGGGAAGAGGTCACCTTTATCAAGAATCCTTCGAAGAGTATTAACAACATGGAGCAAATGATAAACGCCAATTGCAAATAACTTTGGAATGCCTTTCCATACTGACATAGCTCATTCTTGCCCATACCTCCAACCCGCAGTGTTTGGGGAGTTTCTCTGAGTTTCATCAAATGCAGCTTTCATCTGCATAAGGAGGATAGCACCGACTAATTATAATTGAATAAAGATATCCAAGATCATAGCATCAGAATTTACCCCATAATGGATAAGGTAAAAATGTGTAAACATTGACACCAATCGGAGTTGGACCACAATGAACAGAGACTTCATTAACTGGCTGATGACAAAGAAACCAACAGACTTAAAAGAAGTAAACATTTAGCTATACTTTCCCTGTTTGTGTTTAGGAACAGAATTGAAGCTAAAAAAATTATGCTGAAAAGGTGAAGTGCCTAAACTACAGAACAAAAAGATGCATTTGCTACTGGGTTATTTTGCAAGTTCCAATTAGCAAAATCAGCAATGCGGAATAGTTTGCGAGGAGGCCAATTTCAACTTTACAAATCCAATGCCACATACATCAGAACTGAGCTTATCAAATTAGAAACCTATATGACAACATTCAAAGGATATCATCACATGAATAAACTAATAGAAATGGAGGACCTAGCAGTACATACCTCCCTTTGCAGGGCCTCATCAATTCCGAAGTGATATCATTAGAATGCAACCGTGTCGAACAACTGTGCATCAGGGTAACATACAAAAAATCAGTAGCTTAGTATTTGATTAAAGGAGAGCTAGAACCTAATGAGCGTACAAAAAGCATATTTAATTGAAAACAAAAATACATTTACAATTATTTAGGGATGTGATGTTGAGATCAGATCAAGTATTTGAATATGCAGAAGCATCAAAACTTCCATGGGACACTCCAGCCAGCCCCAAATTGTCTTTAAGTTTGGCATGCAAGATGGTCCTCAGCTGTTGCTGATGCTTCCTCTGCAAAATCCCTTTTCTTTATTTTGATCGGTCTCAAGTATGGAATTTGAAGTTCCTCAGCCCACTTAGCCACACCCAAATCAGTGATGTGATAAAGCAATTCCATGACAACAATAGGATCAAACGGGATACAAACTAATTAGCAAATTCTTGAGCTCCTCATCCCAGCTTGTTTCACAGACAGGCAAAAAATTGTCCTTTAATGCAAAAGGTCATTGATACTTGTTGATTAAATTGAAGTCCTAAAGTAAGCCTAGATCATTATGTAGACCAACCAAACCTGTCATAGAAGCAGCACCAATTTACCTTGCTTAATAATCTTTCAAAACAATAGTTTGCCAACTGGTAATGTTAAGGTGGTCAACATTCATACATGACAAACTAGCCAAAACTACTTTTAACATTTTTTGTCACCAACCAGAAACACTTGAACCTTGAATTTTATTTTAGCTCAATTCACTATATATACTGAGAAGTGATGTTCTTCTTAGAGGGTTAATGAGGGCCATCAAGGCAACAATGAGAAACTTGACAGGGTTTTTGTTCATCACAGAAAATCATAAGGCATTTGTCCTAAACAGGACACCTGCCATTAGTCAAATTTGACATACAAAAGAACTAAAGGAACTCAAAATGGCCAAGGATTCTGAAAAGAAAATATGAACTTTGGACACGGGGAAATTCCAGGCGTAGTATACAATAATACAATAATGAGTAGCATGAGTTCATTGGCCTCTAGATGAAAATTTCAAATCCCGAGTTTGCCGATAGGGGAATTGTAAATCACTAGGTAATTCTTGTTTACCTTTGTTATATTTTCATTTTTGCCTCGCAAGCTGCCATTTGTTTGCAATCTACAGAAGTTGCTAGAAGGATAAATGAAAAACATTGCTATAACGTAATCAACAACAATTACACATAGGCAAATCCATTGTTTCCAAATTCAATCAAATAGATATCCAGTGTGGAGCAAATCATTCTTAAAAAATAGAATTTCGAGAAAAGTATTACTCTATTTGCTCAAGCTGGCTGTTCAAGGATGAAGAATCTTACTATGCCTTCTATTGACATTTGGGTCTACATTTTGATCTTGGCTGAACCATCATGTGAGCTTCTATGACCAACTCCTCCACTCCTTCAATTGTGCAAGACCAGCAATTTAGGAAAGTACAGAATCCTGTCATGGAAAACCTTCTTGTCAAAAGAAGATAATGATGAAAAGCAAGTCATGAATCTCAGAGGAAAAATGATTGGTCACTGCTTATTTACCTCTGTTGAAGAAACATGACTAGTCTCACTGTTGTAATATGGGTATAAGATTCCTCACATCATTATCACTGCAAGATAATATTTCCATAGAGAACTCAAACCATTTTATGATTTATACAGACGTGCACTCCAGATAATTTCGGTATTGCTTCCAATGAGTCACAACCAGAAATATCCAAACTAATTAAATTCAACATTTCAAGTCCCTTAAGCTGAGTAAGTTTCTTGCAGTGATAAAGTCCTAGATATCGTAACTTCTCAAGTCCTCTCAAATCTGGCAAAGTCTCCATTGATTTGCATCCTATAAAATCCAACTCTTCTAAGAACTTCGCACCATCAAGACCTTGAATTTCAACTAGATTGCCGCACCCAGAAGCCCTGAATTTCTTCAAATGCTTGCATTCATATAAAAATATGACCTCCAAGGACTCCAAATTATCACGGCCCTCAATTTCAACTAGGCTATCGCAATGCTCAATGCGTAATCGTTTCAGATGAATCAATTGTGAAAGTTCCAACCTTTCAATGGAACTGCAATTTTTTATTGAAAGCTCTTCCAAGTGCATGCGTCCGCTGAGCGAAAGTGATGTCAGCTTATCCCTCTTCTCAAAACAGAGTTTTGATGTTATTGAGGAAAGCTCGCAGATGTCTTCAAGTAAATGGCATACCTCAAGATTGAGTTTTTCTAGGTGGATGAGGCGAAGGAGCTGTGGCAGTCCAAGACTCTGACAAGTAACCGATAGACATGTTAAGCCCAAAGGAAGCTCTGGCAGCGACCGGAGCTCCATACAGCCCTTAGGTCAAGGGTTTGGAGAGAAGAAGGAAGCTCTGGCAACGACCGGAGATCTGAGCTCCTTAACTCAAGGGTTTGGAGAGAAGAAAGATTCCGGACGCTTTCTGGCAGGTCAGATATCGGTGTCCAAGAGATATTGAGAATCTTGAGGGAAGGCAAGTCACCGATTTCACTTGGAATTGCCCCTTCCAGACTCATGCATCGGATGAGATTTAGAAACTGCAGATTTTTCAACCCTCCAATAGCACTGGGAAGCTTTTTGATCGCAGTACTATGCAAGTTAAGGTATTGCAAATTCTGTAAATCCCCAATTGAGCTTGGGATTTCTCTCAGTGACTCACACAAGGCAGCACTCAGTGTCTTCAATTTTCTCAAAGAACCAATAGATGAAGGAATTGTTGTAATACCAGAGAAATCTAAAAGAAGTTCTTCTAAATCTTTTAATCCACCCACCTCCTCTGGTAGCTCCTTGAGACCACTACAGGAATGCAAGTCCAAGGTAACGAGGCTTGTGAGTTCGCCAATAGAAGGGTGGAGACGCTCCAATCCATCACACTTGCGCAAATCGAGAATTTTCAATTGCGTGAAAGCTAAGAGTTCAGGAGTACATCTTAAACTATAACATTCTTGAACGCGGAGAACTTTAAGCTGCTTTGACGCCTAATACAAAAGGAGAATAATCCGTCAAATGAGGAGTTGATTGGCTAAACAAAAAACAAACCTCAAGATCGCAGAGAGGATGTATTCTTTTCCCAATCTTACCATTGAATGAATTCCATCCTTCCCAATTCTCTGTGATTCCTCCCCAACTACTCTCCCATAATTTCAGAACCGATAATTTTGGCAAATGCAAGTTGATCGTCGAAAGAGACGCATCGTTTCCACAAACGTCCCACTCAAGCCATCTCACTTCAGAAAACTTGGAATCTCCGCTACAAGCTGCCCCCAAAAAGTCGTGGAACCAGGGGCATCGTCTCTGCAAGTTTTTTCACTTTTTAGTTTTTGCTTTTTTTAAATCTTGAATTTGCACGATTACCTTTTTATCCTTCCCCTGTACATGTATGGATATGTAAACTCACATTTATTTCTTCTTTTTTTACGACCTTTTGAAAGTTAAACAAATGACGCAAAGATAAAGAAAAAAATTATTATTGCTTTAAAACAACTAAGGCAAATGCACCTCAATGT
The DNA here is from genome assembly GCF_016545825.1 of Eucalyptus grandis. Taxonomy (NCBI): domain Eukaryota; kingdom Viridiplantae; phylum Streptophyta; class Magnoliopsida; order Myrtales; family Myrtaceae; genus Eucalyptus; species Eucalyptus grandis. Next base: position 30,042,922 of record NC_052618.1, on the reverse strand, counting down.
TTTATCTCTAGCTTCTTCTTCTTTTTCAAAATTTTGTAGCGCATGGATTTTCACTTTCATTTAAGAAGAAATACATAAAACTAGTTTACAACGTACAAATGTTTACTTGTAAATTTTTAAATGACTTATAATTTTTAAAAGAATTTGTTAAAGAGTGTCGACGGGCCACCTGTAAGTAGCTAAGGAAGCACCCTATTTTCATTTCATTAGTTAAATGTAATAATGTGGAAGAGAAAAAAAAGGGGAATTTTTAATATATTCAGATATATAGAAAAGTTTACATGGAGGGAAATTAAAAGAAATCAAATATGATATGCATTATCAAAATAGATATAGAAAATTAAAAGAAATATCCTTATCTCTAGAAGATATCTAAATATCTTTAACGTCATTAACTATTTGCGTGGAGTGTTTACTCATTTCTTTGACAATCGAAACGTTTTCTTTTTCGGTAAAGTTTGTTTAAAAAGTGACGTGGCGACATTGGTCAGTAGTTTTGACCAGGATTGAAAAAAATAAGTCGCTTTCAGAATAACTAGAAAATGAACCGATTAACTAAAAAGTGCCGTGGTAACATTGTTTAATCATCATACGTTGGTTTCCATAAGAATAGCATCGTTTCTTTTTCCATCTTATAAATCAAAAAACATACTGTTTAACTTTCCTGCTAAAACAGATCATTTAATTAGTTGCGAGACGGTGAAAGAAATTTCCTTATGGCTTTATTTGACTTTTATAATAATACCTATATTTTCCCCCAAAAGTTTAATTGGTTAGAAATTCACTTTTATGGTTAGACACATTTGTTGTTATATCTGCTTTAAATATTAACCAGTGAAATGCAATGGGTATAAATTATCTTAAGTCTATTTGTCTGAAAAGTCGCTAAATTGTTGTAATCATATCCCATACTATCTTTAATAATTTTCTCTTGTACATCAATCTATACTATGTATTACATCAAAAAAATCTACTGTATGGAAAGGGGATTTCAAACCTCAAACTTTCATCAAAAGTTTCCACACAAATCGCATATATTTCACCAAAATGAACTAAAGAAATAGGATATAACAAAATAGACATAATCATATTTGAAATAGTCAATTGGAAATTAGTCCCATAAGTATTTCAATTTCCAAAGTTAAATCAAAATCTCTCGAATTGTACAATAATTTCATTTTTTTCGACGCTATTTATCATCTTTCAGCATTTTTATCCATTCAAAACAGAATTGACTTTTCTTTTTCATTTTTCCAAACACCTAAATGGTGTGCTCTTTTTGCTAATGTTAAGAAGTTATTGGATCAACAAAAGAGACTGATATTAAATCGTAGGAATGAACTATTTGAAATTATATCAAGAATATAAGGCTGCTTTGTTTGCCCAACATTCCTTGGTCAATTCTGGGGTTAATTCCTTGCCGTTGATCAGCCATGAAACTGTAAAGCTTTTCAAATGGACAATATATAATAAAATGACATGAACATTGACAATTTAAGTTAAAGATAAAACATAGTTGAAAAAATTTGCTTCATGCTGAAAACATATATAATGAATACAAGGCTATGGATATATAAGCATGACATTTCCTCCGATTAGTCAAGTTTTCTTTTTTTATCTTAAAAATAATCAAGTTAGTCTAGCAAATTCTGGCGCAAAAGAGGCAGTGCCCAAAAAATATAAATAATATAAAACAACTTATAGCAGATAGAGATGTTTGTTATAAGGAAATCCACTCTTTATTATACACCTAACCTAATTCATGAAATAAGCAAGGTCAATGGGATAAAACCCTAAAAAACGGTAAGATTTGCATGTATGTATTTTTAAGGGATTAAGAGGAGATAACAATGAAAAGAGATAGATATAAATAACTAGTTGAGGGACCGGTATCTTCAAAATCAAAACAGAAAAAAATATATCAAACATCCGATTTCTAAATCACAAGAGCACCACAATACATTTGGCCGTACTAGAAAGCAAACATATGTGATAAGTGTGAAAAAATTTCCAATCTTATTGCTTTGAATTATTTATCGGTTATTATACTATCTCATTTTTTCTTAACCAGGAAATCTTCATTTATTTGATCTATGATGTTTATTCTTCGTCTTCATTCATAATTATAGTCCTTCTGATTATCAATATTTTCAAGACAATTGCATGCTTTAACTAAATGAGATTTATAGTCTAAAATTGTAGTTAAAGGATTTTGAATTGATTGCCAAACAAATTTTTACATATGTAATTTACATCGATGAAATTGAATCAATGATATAAATTTTTCATTCTTGAGATACTTATGATTTATTTAGTGTCACAATTAATCTACGATGTACATAAATGGATGTTTAAATAGATTTTTTTCCTAGAAAGTAAGAGCATCTTTTCATGCTCAATGAAATATTAGAATAGATCGGATTAAATATATTAAATAAGAGGGAGAGAGAAAAAAAAAAAAGAGTGCCATGTTTACCTCTCGATATCTTACTACTCTTGGGACTCCCTCATAGTTGTCTTCCCATGGTCCACTACATTTCTCAAGCGGTTGTCCTTGGCAAAAAATGCTCCTTCCAAGATCTCTCAGTTGATCATGCACCATAAATTTACCATCATCTCCAATTTTAATTAAGCACCTCAACTTCAACTCTTCAATTCCTTGATTTGGATAAAACCCACAACCCTCCCACATGTACATGGCGAATCGTGCAACTTTGCCATCGTCATGGTCATGCCAATAAAGAAACAAACAATATCGAGAAAAATCTGCTTATGTCCTTCTTCTAATGCATCATAACTTATTTGCAATATTTTTTGGACATCTCTATGTGGTTGATTTTTTAATTGCTTCCACACATCTTCCCATACTCCTTTATTCTTTTTTTTTATACAAGTATGAACCTACGACTTTAAGTGCCAAGGGAAGCCCACCCATGGTAGATATGATATCACGAGATATACCATCAAAGTCCTTCGGAGAATGGTCCATAGGAAATGCATGTCTATTAAATAAAAGCAAAGCATGCACCTTATCCAATCCATTCAATTCATACTTGTAGTCCACCTCGAATTCAGATTGATCAAGAATAGCTTCATTTCTAGTTGTAACAATGATCAAACTTCCTACCATAAACCAATTACGTTCCCCAGCCAATGCATCTAGTTGATTCTTGTCATCTATATCATCCAAAAGAATGAGAACCTTTTTTCCTTTGAATCTAGATTTGATTATATTAATTCCATCATCAATTCTAGACACTTCATTTTTGCTTTGTAGTATATCCGATATTAGTTGACTTTGTAAATACGTAATACCGTGGCGCTTGGTAGATTCTCGAACATCTGGAAGGAAGCTGACATGCACAAATTTGTTCGAGAGTTGATTGTGAATGATCTTGGCAAGAGTTGTCTTGCCTATCCCACCCATGCCATAAATTCCAATCATTCGAGCACTAAAGGAAGGACTGTCTATCCAATTCATAATGTTCTTTAGACAATCATCAAGTCCAACTAGTTGCTTAGGCACATTTAGTTGAAAATCTTCTTGTAACTTGCTTAGAACAGTTCCAACCACATGTTCTATTAGTTCTCCTTCATGCCTATCAAACAACAAAAACAATGAGAGATTATGAACCTAGACATAGTTTATGTGAAGTAATTGATCCTTATCAACTGCGCTAACCCTTGTTGGCTATAGGAGGGTGATTTTATCTAGTGGTGATCCAGCTTTGGAAGACCGAGCATTGGAGTCATTTGTAACCTATTGTTTAGTGATTGATACTACTGGCTGGAGGTATTGTCATTTCCTTGTTTTTTGCTCTATACCGGAGGAAAATGTAAAATTCTTGGGCACTATGGGATGCTTTGGTTTTTGTTGTTGTTGGTTTAGTTTTCAGAGACATCTTGGTGAGTACTGGTGTTTGTTGTCCTCGACGCCTTATGGTTGTTTATTGGGACATTTTGGGAATCTTTTCTGAGTTTGCAGTGATAGTAATTGATCTGCATTTCATTGGTTTTGCTTGAAGAAGAAAACAAACTTATCAAAACAAGAAAAGATCAGTGAAGTACCCGTCCTCAAATTTATCAGATTCCCATCCATGTAAGTAACTGACTTCATTAAGTGCTTGTTGCCATTCCTGGATATCCTTCTCATCATAACGCTCCCGCCTCAAATGGAAGGCATTTCCAAAATTTCCCTTTAGACGCCGCACATCCGATGGGGCAACTTTGTAAAATATAGGCAACACTATGTGTTGCATGCTCTTCTTGCATTCCATGATATGAACGAGCTCACGGAGGCACCATTTGCTCGAAGCATAATTTTCGGAGATGACGGGGATCGAAATCTTAGACCGTACGATGGCATCAAGAATCTCTGAACCAAATTCCTCACCAATTGGGATGCTGTTCTCGTCCCTAAACACGCAAAACGGTACAGTCCCTGCCTTGACCAGATTGCGATAGAGGTGATCGGTGAATGTCTTGCGGGTATCCGAGCCTCTAAAGTTCAAGAACACATCGTATTGACCGCTACGTAAACCTGTGGCTTCTGGAGAGATGGATGAAGAAGAGGACGCTCCCCGAGTGCTCTCTTCCTCTGGTCTCTTTCTCTTCCTCTGCTCTTTGTCCATGGCGATCTGAGAGGGAAAAGTTGAAACAAAAGATGCTTTTTATGCTGCTTAAAAGGATCAATGAACAACGAAAGATGCTTTTGCAAATGCTTTTTGGCTTACGAAATATGCTTTCTTCTTTATGCTTAAAAGGATTGATGAACAACGAAAGTTGCTTTTTGCAAATGCTTGTTGGCTTGGTTCTCTCTCTCGTCCCCTTCCGCCCCCCATATGATATATTCTCTTTTTGTGTGAATGTTATTTCTCTATTCGTTTTAGGTCCGTTGCTTCGCTTCTTTTATGTTTTGGTTCAAATTTGATGATTACATGTTTTAAATTTCTTTAAAATTGGCATATTCTTAATGAAGTTGGAAATGCGAGGTAGAGATTAACAAATTGTTGTTGTCATTTCTCTCTTACTTATTTCATGCTCGCCCCACATTCCAGTAATTCTATATAAGACGAATTTATGATATGATGTTACCGAGCTATTCACTTCTAACTTTTAAATTTAAATTATTGATTGATATATTGTCTGCAAAATAGAGCTATAATTTGTTAAATGACACCAAATGAACATAATGCGTTAGTATTAAGTTATTAATGATATATGAAATACTTGTACATTGTCCTTGAGTTCTTTTCCGGGTCATTTTTTTTTATTACTATTTTGTTGGCATATCATTCAGCTCTTGAAAAGTCAGTAAATCACTGAAAAAAGAAGTACGTGAAATATTCAAAAAAATAAAGCATGATTTAGGAAAAAGCATAGAAAAGAAGGGAATGAAGTGTTTGGGCCTACTTTTAGATGCAAACAGTGACATTTAGAGTTAATGTCCAAAAGGCTTTTAAATTATGGATTCATGACACATGGAAACCTTCACGAACATGAATTGAAAGTAAAAATGGGAACGAAAGATGCATGGCAATCTGAGGGTGAAAGTTGGAATGAAAGATGCTTTTTTTGCATAAAAGGATCGATGAACTAATCTCTACGAACGAACATGAATATGTTACCACGCAAGAAAAAATGAACGTGAAATCTTTAATTAAATGGTAATTGATTGACTAGGAGCAGTTGCAGCCGCTTTTAGCCCACACCTATCTTGTTTTTGACCTCACCCTATTCAAGTCAAACCTGTTGGCTTGATCCCTTATGAGTAACGTGGACGTTAATTTTTTAATTGGGCTATAAAGTACTAGAATCCGCATACAAGTATATTGCATTCAATTAAAAATACAAGCACAGTTCAGTTTTTTATTTGGTTATTGAAAATAGGAATTTAATAAATCATTTAAAAGATTATAATTGAGTTGAAATGGAATTAGAAATGTGTGAAAGATGTCAAGAAAGGACTGAGCTAGTGATTAGGAATGTGATTTTATATTTTAATTTTGTTTAAAATTGTCACATTCTTAATGAAGTTGGAAATGTGAGGTAGAGATAAACGAATACTCATGGTTATTTATCTTTCATCTATTCTATGCCAGCACCACATGCTACAATTCCATGTAAAATGAATTTATTTTGAATTGGTGTGTTATCACCAAGCCTTTCATTTCAAATTTTCAAATCTAAAAAGTTGATTGATATCTTCTGTAAAATAGAGATATAATTTGTTAGATGGCACCAAACGGAGAAGCAGATGCTACCTCAGTGCCCTCTTTTTATGCACTCTTTTCTTTCTCTGTGTTAGTCTGAACGATTAGAAACTAGGTACTGATTCAATGGAAGAAGGAGAAGAACAGAAGAAAGTAAAAGGAAGCTGCTGAGGAAAACCAGAGACGACCAAGGTTTGCAACAATGGCGTTAAGTGCTTGTCCCCATTTTTGTTGGAGGGCCCACCTTGAGAATATCACCGCAAAGATTTTTTTTATCCAATTAAATGGAAATAGAATAGGATCATCGGCCAAAATTTGTGATAAGTCAGGTTAAATTGATTAATCACATTTTGAAGAACAAATTAATTGTTTGTAACAAAAAGAGGTGTAAGAAATGAGTGATATAAAGCTAGGTGAATCTCCTAATTTGCATGTATGGCTCAATTTATTTGATTGTTTTCGTGTCTGTTAAAAGATCAACTAGGTTTTCTTCCCTACTATTGCAAGGGAATATACTTTCTACAATTAATAGTCCAACAATTCGAGGAAAACAGAATATCACTCATTTGGAATGTTCTATAGGGAGGTAAAATTGTCGACCAAATTCTCCTTAAGAGAAGACTTACTCTTAGGATGATTGGTTTCAGGATGAGTAGGTTCTAAACTAAGAATCAGGAACTTATTCCGTAATAATCAGTTCTCTGTTTTTGTAACCGAGAACCAAACTAGTTGACCCAAGAACCAGCCTCCTTCTATTTTTCTGATTTATTTTTCTATAAATTGATCTAGGACCTTCAAACACAGAAAAACCTCACAATGCATAACAAAAGAAATGGCCCATGGGTTCAAGCGAAATGTGGCAATTTTGCGCGCAACAGAGTCTAGCGTGCTTGCAGACCTACTCGTTCTAGTTCAACAAAATATCAATACTGAATTACGATGCAACTAACAATCAGACATTCTTAGGATTAGCCACGTCTATAGTCGAAAACAAAGGCTTTCTTTTTTCCATCGAAGTCAAATTTGAGCTGGGGACATACCCCGTCAACAGGTAACAACAACTCCAAAGAGAGAATAAAAGACCCTCCTCTGCTATTTAGCAACCACCCCACATCCCCATAGATAGAAAGGGCCCAGAACACACTTAGTTCAGCCGATTATTCCAATAACAAAGCGACGAATCAATAGAAACGACACGCTAATAAGACATGAAAAAGCAATTACCTCCCGCGAGCTGAGATGCGAAGAGAGGCGCGAGATTGGAGAGAGGAGACCTTAAACAAGCCCGGGTGAAAACTTTCAAGAGGGAAAAGATCAAAGAAAGCAAGTGAGGACAATAGTTCCGAATTGTTCTGCAAGAGAGAGGCCGAACGTGAGAGAGCACAATTTGGACCAGAGTACAGAATGACCAATTCTGTTCATATCTACTTATAAACCATATTGTTAAACAGATAAATGTGGCTCCTGCTAATATTTCAGTATGATATTATCAAAGACATTCTTCCTCCTGTAAATGCTACATTCTCTCCCACCCTACACATGCATAAATTATATTGTCAAATCTATCGTAGGTCAGTAACTTTCTATGCTATATCACGGCTTTGCTGTAAGCAGTTAAATCTCATGAAAACCACACTTTATGACAAGTTTCTCTATTTTAACCTGCATAATCCACATATTAAATATGTGTAAGTGCATTGAAACCAGCAGCTTTGCTCACTTTCAAGTTTTCCATTGTAACCAGCACCAAAAAAAAAAAAAAAAAAAAATACAATTGTGTATTTTTCATAACTTCCAAAAACATTTGAATATTCTGTCATTTTCCAGAAATTAAGATCATTACCAATATAATGGAAAATGGTTTTATGGACATTCAAAAATTCTCTAGTTGATCTGATCTGTTCGGATAAATTTTTGTTGTTGACAATTTTGATCCATAGGCTTTGAAAGGTTTTGTGCAATTATTGAAGAGAATAGACCAGCACGATCTATATTTAACTGTTTTCAAGAGAAAAAAGAGAATTATTTCTACAAAAACTGAGTATTTTGGATGTTTCAAGCTTTAAGTAATTTTGGACAATTGGGGTACGTATAGGGCCAATGGACCCAAAATCAGGTCTAGAAGGGTATTTTCATAATTTTCATGGAGCGGGCCCTTTGTCCCGAGGGAGTTCAGTCAACCTTGATGTTTTGAAAACAATACCGGGATAAGGGCCAGCATGTGATTCCACCAGATTCAACCGATTAGTTTAAATGAGAAGATTGAAAAGTAACAAAAATTAGCAATATATATGTGATGATGATTTTACAAAAATCGAGGGAATTTCACATGTATTATTCTGTATGCCTTAAAAGGATGTTAGAAGTTATGGGATGAGTAATAAATAATCACATGTATTTTATTCTTTGTGCTATCAATTGGAATAGACCAGAGAATGAAGGTTGTGCTTACCTCCAGGAGCGATTCAGAGATGAAATAGCTGTGACGGGTTTCAGTGTTTGAGAAGAAGTCGCCTTGAAGCAGATCGAGTTGGGTCCGAGTCCAGAAAGGCCGCGCAATCCCGAGGATCACCTTCACGCCTCGACCTAGACCGGCTTGGTTTGGAAAGACACGGAGGTAAATTTGCAGATCATCTCAGGTCAGAACGTCGCGAGAAAGGACGAGTAGTGGCTACGAAATCACCAACTACAGACGGGGAACTTACTATCTCTCGATAAAATCCAGAAACGACCCTCGTGTTCCGCCGAAGACCCCCAAATCCAAGAACCCTAATCACCTCAGCGGAGTCCATTATCAGAAATTATAGCAAGCGGAACACTAAAAAGTTCGAAACTCGACACTATTCGAGTTGATTTTACCTGCCGATTGGTGCCCGCCGAAAAACCAGTCCTTTGAAGCCGGTGGTTCGGAAGGAGCGACTGCAGGTGCTCTTCGCGACGGCCTCGGGTGTACTGCTCGGTGGATTCGCGAGAAAGAAGATCGCTGCTTCCTCCGCCGATTCAAGCCGAAGCTCTCGCTCTGGTCGTAGAGGCTTCGATGTGCTTCAGACCTGGAAGTAGAGAGAACTTATACTGGGGGTCGGACAACGCGGTTCCGTGTTGACTCTCTCTGATGGAAGATGGTCACGTGCCATGGTTAGGTGGAGGCACGTGTCTTGGACGCCCAAGCCAAAGTTGGCTAAATTGCAAAAGAGTGTCGGTGGCCCACCGTGGAACAACGGAGAATCAAATAGCTGCTGATTGGCAGGCGAAGGGCGAGGGGCTCGCTGATCAGGCTGCCAGTTATCACTAGCCATACCATATAAGACGCTCATTATTCAAATCAATAATTTTCAATCAAAATTATTCAAATAGACTATATTGAAAAATTATTAATAAGTTGAAAATTAAATAAGTTGAATTAAAAAATTTATGATTGAATTGGTACAAATATAATAAATTTAGAACTTTTTTGATAATTTTTCCTCATTAAATCATATGGAAACCACACTAAATGATAAGTTTCTCTAATCCAATCCATAAATGTCTTCCTAGAAATGTCTTGTAAATTAAATTATTTTAGAATGAAAAAAGGTCACCTTCCTCCCATGAAGTTCACGACGGGTTCTAGAATTTTCCTCGCATGTCTCTTTTTGATTTTAACCTTTTTGGCCAAGACCTCAAAACAATTCCTTCCTCGAAATTGCCAAGACTTCTTTTGATTATTACCTTTTTGACCAAGAGCTCAAAACAATTCCTTCCTCGAAATTGCCAAGACAACTAACCTTTTTGACCAAGAGCTCAAAACAATTCCTTCCTCGAAATTGCCAAGACGACTAACCTTTTTGACCAAGACTCAAAACAATTCCTTCCTCGAAATTGCCAAGATGACCCCTCTGTAGACTTTCCTTGTTAGTTTTTTTTGTTATTTGATCCATTGGCCAAGCAAATCATAGTGAAAATTAACTTTTTGAAGATGGGCAGTACTTTTTGCTTTATCCTCACCTTTTGACAATGGCTCCGCTTGGCCACTCAATTCAAATTGAAGATGGGCGATACTTTTTGCTTTATCCTTGCCTTTCGCTTTTCCTGCCCCATTAATTGAAAGAGTACATACTTTTATGTTGAAGTCAAGGTGTTCACAATGGAAATTAGTTTTCACACGATGCTATTTCAAAAGAGCCCCACAATCATCTACTTTAATTGGCAACTTCCGCAAGGTGTTCACATCGGAAATTACTTCCCCTCTTACCTCAAAAGATGAGCCAGATGTGCTTGGGATACACACAATCCCACCGAGGATTTAAGCATCCTTGTTGAAAAAATTTACTACTTTAATTGATTAACTCTCAGCTTTTGTTAGTTCTCTATGTAATGGGATCGCATGACCGCATAAATCAAAATGAAGATGGACAACATTCTACTTTCCCTTCCCATTGAAATGAAAGCCTCTCACTGCTAGAGGCATTGAAATGGTAAACAATTTACATTTTAACTCATATTTAGTGACTCGAATCATATATGGATTAGCTAAAATTTAAAAATACGTTTTTATAAATTCAAAGTATTTGTTTAATATATATTTTAATGAGTCTTAATCATGTCTATATTAATCAATGAAAAAAAAATTGATTTTTCCATTTGCTTTCACAGGACTCCTTCTTAGTTGGCCTCATGCTCGAGTGTGGTAACCCCAGCATGTGGAACACATTGTATGTGGTGTGACAACTACATGAGATTTTTCTTCACTTGCCTATTGCTTTGACCAACAATTGAGAGGTACCTCGTTCGTTCCCTACTCATTACAAACTTCTAGATCTAGTGGAACTCAAGAGGAACTTATATGGATCCTATCTTTTTTAGTTTTCCAAACATGATCTTTCTCACTATATCAATGAGCTTCATGTCTAGATGACAACATCAATTTGGGGCAATTCAGCCAAACCTCCTTCATATAATTGTCACATGAAATACCGTTTATTCTACCGCATCGTTTCTCTCTCTTTCTCTCTGCCAACCCCCCTTCCCTACCACTACCAATTAATGTCACCATCCCATAATCACTCCCCTAACCAACACCAATGATGCCTTCCACAACTTATCCCCTATCTCTATCCCCTCCCCCGCAATCTCTTTCTCTCTCTCCCTCCCTCCCCCCCCAACCCTTTGTCATGGCTCGACTACAAAATAGAGGCATCTTGTTGTAATGACACTTGACTAGATCTAGCGTCGCATTTGAGTCATTTTGACATGCATCGAGCTATACGTGACATCGGATCTCGATTAGATCTAATGTTGAGCCCAACACCGTAGTGGCCCATCATCGAGGATTCATATCTCAAGAACAAATATGTTGTTGCATCAACCAAGCACGACGCCAAATTGAGTCAATAGGATATTTCTCCATACATAACATGCTCATGTCAATATTTGCATTTTGCAAAAGAAATCTTTATCAAGAAAAAGACTTTTTCAGAGATTCTATATCAATTTTTCTATGAACCGAGTTAATTATCTTTTAAAAAATTCTCTGGTGAGGGAAAGCAAGTCTAAGTGTTCCGCCATCTTGCTTGCTTAGTTGCAAAGAAAGTGATAAGGCAAAAGTCGACAAGACCTACTCAAAAGAAAGAGGGGGGGGAGGAAGGTGGACAAAAAGTAAGTTAAAGTCTTCCACCATCTTGCTTGCTTAGCTGCAAAGAAAGGGATAAGATAAAAGCCGGCAAAACCTAAGGGGAAGATTCTAGTGATTACAAGCAAGTCAAGTCTTCTACCATCTTGCTTGCTTGGTTGCATCAAGAGAGGAGAGGCCATTATTTATCTTGAAAATATTGTATAAACTTAATAAATAAATGATGCGGCAGAAAATTATAAGATAATAATTGTACCAAAATTTGCATTTTACGATTGGGTTTCTTATGGGGTTTGCACGGTTTCTCTTAAGTATTTTAATAAAATCTAGATGTTCGACAATGCTTCATAAATATGTTATATATCAAACTCTTCAATAATTATACTATTTTTCCTTTAAAATGACAAGAGTATGCAATAGGTTTGATCCTGATGTTAATTTATCATCAAGTGTTTGAGGAAAGCTGAAATTTACATTTGAAAGCTATATGTTACTTGAAAATATAAATCAGCACAGCCAAAAGTAGTTACTTCATTAAGTTGGTCAAATTATCATCTTTATTTAAATTCATAAAATTAATTTTCTTCTCTCCTGCTTGCTTTGCTTATGTTGATCGTGATTTTTTTTTTTATGAGATTTACATTACATCGAACATTTTTTTAGTCTAGATACAATTCAACACATATATCAGATTTACAGAGTAATTGCTCCATATCATGAGAATGCTATTAAAAGGAGTAACATGTAAAACTAGTGAGATTTATGCCTTTTGCTAGGAACATACTTGTCGTTTTTTTGGCTTAATAGATAATGGACAGTTATGATGATATGAAAAATCTGATTTTTGCTGGCTCTTATTAGTCATAAATCCCGGGAATCAAAGGTATTTAGGCACTCTCCATGGCTTCATTCATTTCGCATAAAATGTTGTGGTTCTAGAAAATATTTTCCGAGAAAGCTATTTTTTAAGAAAATAACAATATTTCCCGATGTTCGCTTGAAACATGAGAATGAACTGAAAAATATTTTTCGCCATTTAGTGTGGAAAATTCAATTTGATTTCTTTTTGTGCACTCATTTTAATAATTTTTTTATTTTTTTAAAAATCTAAATTTTGATTATTTTATTTTTAAATTTTCTTTCTGCTTTTTTCCTTTTACTTTTACTTTTCTATTTTTACCTTTTATATTTTTTATATTTTTTTCCTTCTTCTTTGGTCAATCACCAACCACGGGATGGGCCCAAAAAGAAGGAAAAAAAAAAAAAAAAAAAAAAATGAAAAATGATTAAAAAATTTCAATTTTTTAAAAAAGAAGAAAAGAAAGAAGAAGAAGAGGCTAGCAAGGGTGTGAGATAAGATAGAGTAAGTGAGGAAAATGTTTTCCCCTATTTTAGAAAAAAAAATTGCTATTAATGCAAAATATTTTTCTCAACTAGTTCATTTTCTATTAAATGAACCTTGAAATATCCGAAAAACTTTTCTTGGAAATTGTTTTCATGAAACGAATGAAGCCCAAGTGTCTTCCAGAGCAATAGTAGGATAAATGGAACACCATTGGATCTTTGACTCTTCCCTCTTTATTCGATACTAATTCATATCCTCACCATGATTTGGACTATACAATGTCATTGTTGTTCTTGTGTCCATGTTGGGTACATTCCTCTAGAGTTGATTCTTGTAAAAACTAATTTCACCCTACAGTAATTATTTCTAAATTTCACGCAAACAAGTTGGATCTATTTGACTTCCAAAAGCCGGCTAGTAATGAACATAGACTTCAAAGGTGCCGTATATGTAAGTGGAATGAGTAAGTCACAAGTTCCACCATTTCACGTTCTCGAGGTTATTTTCACCAACTCTATTAATGTGCTTGGTGTAGTCTATTCCCAATTACATCTCCAATTCACCGATAGACAATGAAGATGAATACCTAGCAGGCCGTGGGGTGTTCTTCGAAGCAAAGACCATAGAGGTCTGTGGACACTACTTAATGAGGCTGCATCTTTTCTCTGTGGATGGATTGTATTATATCGACCAACATATGCCACATGCATATTTGAGAGCCAACTCATTGTTATCACCAATATGTGCTCCAGTTGGAGCTCCTAACTCAGTCCCAAAGATTTGTAATATGGAACAAGAAGCATTGTGAGCCCCTCCAACTTGAACCTTGAAGTCGAGGCAGTGGCTACCAAAAAAAATAAGAGTGAGACGTTCTTGTAATGTTTGAGGAATTTTGCCTTTATGGCCACTGCTATTTCATTGAAAAAGGTATCACCCTTCTTATTCACGAATTCGATTGACATTAGGTGTTAAAATGTAATGACTCAATTGCTTGACTGTTAATCCAAATCTTTAGGTCTTAGTCTCAATAAATTCTTCGTTTTTCATGTGATTTGCAAGTTCATTCTCTCATTCCAAGGTACAAGACATGTATCAATGGAACAAATCCACCATGGTGTAAAACAAGAGCTTGAATTATCATATCAGAAAAGCGGAATGTGATTGTTTCAAGCATGTTTCTACTATTAGTCAAATTTGATGCATGATAAATTAGTCAAAATTTCTTTAAGGAAAGTAACCCCCCCTAAAAAAAAGATACTAAATCTAGGCAGAATAAGAAAGCTTCTGGGCGGAGTAAGCATTATATTTGTAAATTAGCACAAGAATGAAAGCAGCGAAATGGAAGATGAAATTCCAAAACTACCCATATGGAATCTGCAAATCTATATAAAGCTACGACACACCATTTTGATTTGAACAAATTCTCCATATTCTTTGCAACTCAAAGCCACCTAAGGATTGGCAAGGATCAATCTAATGATCAACAATGACCAAATTTGAAAGGAAAATAGACCGGATCCTGTCTAATTGATCGTGATCTTTCTTTGGTATCGGTCATTTTCCTCACTAATAGTAATCTCACAGTGAAATATTATCTCATAACTTTTTGAACACAACGTAATTTTCTTTTTGCAATCGTAAGCTCTGTAGATCCTATAGTTTGTAATAATCCATTAAAAATTGTAATCTACCTAAATTTATAGTAAATTTCTTTTCTTATTATTAGTAAATTGTCTAACGGAACTTAACTTTTGTTTGGCGTACATAATCACCCTCACTGATAGTAATTTATCTGTAAAATATCTTTTGTAATTTTTCTTATGGAGGATGTAATTTTTGTTTGGACGTCATAAATCTTTGGAGTTTGTGCTTTGTAAAATTTCATAAAAATAGTAATTTATTTGGTTAATGGTAAATTTCTTTTTTTTTTTTTATGTTTAATGAAATATCTAAGTTGATAGTAACTTTCTCTACAATTTGTAATGTTTTGAGACTTATATGTTGGTAAATTTCATTATTCATCTTAATTTTTCTTTTATCAAATGAAAGTTTATTCACCTTTGCATTCGTAACTTTTCTTTAACGTCTACAAATTCAAATTATGACCAAAAGTCAAATTTGCAAAACAAATTTGATTAACTAGTTTTTTCCCTTTCTTATCTAGCGGTCCACGTTGAGTACGGGACCAGTCCCGTAAAAGGGGAGCTTCGACTTATGGAATTTTTGTCGCGATCAAGATGTTTTGAGCACAACAAAATAGTGTTTTCTTTTTCGCCAAACACTAAAGTAGTGCTAGAAACCTATCTTTCCAAATTATTTGAAGTTCGTTCCACTGAAATATATATAGAGGTAAAAGGTACAAATGTAAATTAAGATAAGAATTACTTTATTAATTTTTCCTTTTGCTGAGACACAGCAAACATATAAAAAGAAAATTTGAGATGACTTCTCACTTCTCATGGTCTTATGGATGCAGAGAGGCCTTTCACCCACGTTACCTTCTACCGAATTCAAGAATGAGTTAAGCCCAGGAAAGACGCTCTTTTGGAGAGAAGGAGAAGGCGTGGGGGTTGGTTGGGGGCGAAGATAGAATTTCAACAAACTTTGGGCGCGAAAACGGAATTGGCTCCAATCTCTCCCATTCGCCCGCAGTCCCGCCATGGCTGGCAAGGGTTTTGGAACAAGAGCAACTCGGGGGCGCGCACGCACTCTTGAGAAGGTTGAAATTCCATTCCTGACTCGTGCATGATCGATCGATCGATCGATCGCTCGAATCGCTCCGCAGGTTGAGATTCCATGGAGGATCGGGGCTTGGAGGAGGTGGAGAAACCTCGGTTGTGCTCTCGAGTTTGGCTTCGACGAGCAGTCCGCCAGCAAGTGCTTGGACCGTCTCCTTTCCCTCTACGGTACCTCGAATCGTCATTACCTCGTCGCCCATTTTTTATGCTGATTAGCGTTTGTAGAGGTTGCGTTGGTCCTTCTTGTAGTCTGCTTTAGGTTTGAATAGATCGGATCTGGTTCAGCGAAGTAGTCTTGCTGACGAGCGAAATGTCTGGTGCTGTTCCAACTTGATGTGTTTAGGTTGCTTTGGATGGTGGCTTTTCTTGGTTATTAGCCTAATTGCGTGGTATCTGGTCATTAGGTAATGACGTAATTGATTGTGTTGTGGGGATGATTTGTGAATTGATCGATTGTGCATTCCTAAATAAGGAGATTTATTGCAGTTAGGTTGTCATTTTGAGGATGGCCATGTAATAGTCTACCTTTTGGATTTGAATGGACTAGAGGAACTGGTTAATCCTGTCCTTAGTTCTCTGTGGGTTTTGCAGAGTAGTCTTCTTGACTAGCGAAATGTCTAATTTGTTTCTGAACTAACCGCAAATTACATATTGTGTAGATTGTATTTATTTGATCACTTTTTTTTTTTTTGTCATGGAACTTGCAAAATCATCTCTCTTTTTTTGGTTTTCTTAGGGTGACGAAGGTTGAGAGTTTATCACTGTGGACCACTGTGGCGATGATTTTCTAGCAGAACTTGCTGAAACTATGCAAGACATTGAGGATTGGGATGATTTGCAAGTTGCGGAATCAGAAGCTTGTGGAGTTTTGACTGATATGTTTGGCCAAGATACCCCTAATGACGGCGAATGCAATGTTGTGACGATGTTAATATTATATAGGATTCTCCACAACCTAAAAAAAAAAAAAAAATCAAACATTTCTTGAGGTGGATTCCTCTGCTGAAAGTGAAGACGAAGATGATATATTATATTTGGCAGTACCCTGAGCAATTCGTCCACTCAACTTTTGGCCAGACGATCTTTAGAATCCATCGTATGCTTCTGAAAACTGTGAAGTTGTCTCACTTCTTTCTGCCCCCAACAGTTTGAAGGGATTAAGAAAAAGAAAGAAAAGCATGGTGGCTTGGCATGTTTTTTCCCATGCTCAAAACTAATTTGGTTGATAGTTGTTAAGTTTGTGGCTTAAGTTTTTGATTCATGGACCTGGATTTGATTAGTCCTTCTCAGAGAACTCTTGGGAAACGCTTTCCACTCGTCTCATTCGTTTTTGACTGACTCTTGCAATTGGGATTTTGGTTAGTGAGAAATTGATTTTTTTCTTATTGTAATTCTCTCTGGGTCACTGTTAAACTACTCCGGTTGATGTAGATGAAACTGCCCGTCCCCTTAAATTAGTGTGTCACTGTTCTTTGCTCTTAAAATTATGTGTTTCCTTGATCATTTCCAGTTTGCTTGCAATTCTGCTCAGCAAAAAACCTTACGCAGTGTACCTGTATAAAAGCATTTAGCAAATTGCTTATGAGGGCTTTCATCTGATCAAATGCATACTAGACACTCCTAACTTGCCAGTTACTTCCACAGTCTGTAAGATCTAAAATGACTTATATAAGTACTGTTTGGTCAGTAAAAACGGTTCATTCTTGTTTTGGATATAAAACAATAGCTATATTTCTCAAATAATTTGAAAGTGTGGTACATCAGTGTTGAACTTAGCATCCAGCGTCTTTGATAGGTGTGTTTTGCAAAATGGATGCTCGGGATTTCTTGGTGCACAATTTTCATTTTCCATCACCACGTGTCAGAAACTATTTATGGTGCTGAAGAGGCTTATTTGTGTTGAAGCACTGTAAGAGCACTGTCACTCATGGTTTGATATCATCAGTTTCAAATAAAAGACATCGCTCTCAGATTTCGACATGCAAACAACGAAGTCTGAGTTATGAGGAATTGCAAGCCTTGGATGACATAGAATTGGCAAATGTTGTAATATTCGGAAACAAGGCATTTCGACCAATGTAGCATCAGGCTTGCAAAGCTTCTGTAGCCAAGCAGGATTGCTTCATTCTCATGCCCACTGGAGGTGGTAAAAGTTTATGTTACCAGGTCAGCGAAAGTTAACATTATTTCATTTGCGTATTGATTGAATGTAGAAGTATGCATGGAGACAATGTTTAGAGCACAAGCCCTGTGCACTTTGGTGAATGGTTCCACCAATTATATACTAGACGGGCAGACCTATTTATCGAAATTTAAGCTATAAAATGATCTTGCAATCTGCTTTGTTAGAACTATTGAGAAGTTTGTGCTGAAATACAGGATATTCTTGTTCTGCCTTTGCCCATCTCTGTCCATTCCGTAATTTCTAGAACTTGAGGTTTGTGCTATGCTTCTAGGACCTTCTAATTACTTACTGGAAAATTTATCTTGTTTTTGCATGTAAGTGTTGTCATCAGTCACATTTCAAGTCCAATTCAAAAGGGTTATTAAGTCAAAGAGGAATAAGTATTCAAAATACTTGCACCAAATACGGACTGTATATGTCTATATATCCTATGTAGATATGTGCTATGTCATCATCTCAACTAAAGGTGATCATTTCCATAATTGGTTTGAAATGGATGTCCTTTCATATAAGATGGATCTTGGAAGTATGCAAAATATCGGGTCCACTGACACATGAAGGAAGATATTAACCTGAATTTATTAAGTTGAATTATCCTAAAATGTTTTCTGTTCAGTCTTGAAGTAGTTCGTATACGTTTCTAGCTGAAGTAATTATAAGACAAATAGTGATGACTAGTGCTTTCTGATCAGCTGAAGATGAACAAAAGAGTTATTCCCCCATCCCTTCATTTGCTCTTCTGGTGTTTTTACCCTTCATTTCAGCTGTCAGCAACTCTTAAACCAGGTGTCACAGTTGTTATATCTCCCTTGCTATCTCTCATCCAGGATCAAATAATTACTCGAACCCTCAAGTACGGAATACCATCAACTTTCTTGAACTCTCAGCAAACCACTGCCCAGGCAGCAGCTGTCCTCCAAGAACTAAGGCAAGGTCTGTGTTCCTACTGAAGTATATCCTACCATACAATCTTTATCCCGCCATAAAATTTTTTGCTCCATATGTTGCAAAGGATGTACATTTTTATGTAGTTATTGAAAAGATGCATGCCTAAGATGTTTCCCTTAAAAAAAATTAGCATCTTGGCCTTCCGAGAGAAGTATATCATACTATCCAATCTTTGTCCTGCCATAAAATGTTGGGCTATGCTCCATATGTTGCAACGGGATTTCCATCGGACTTCTAAAACTTTTTTTTTCTTTTTGGCTGAGTGTTGGGATTGTCAAGTCATTAATCTTCACTGCTTTACCTGCCTTTTCAGGAAAGATAAACCATCGCGCAAGCTGTTGTATGTGACTCCTGAAATGATTGTGGGAAACTCATCATTTCTTGAGATATTGAAAGGCTTGCATAGAAAGGGACTATTTCTGATACATTGTAACTTTTTCTGAAAGTTTCTTTTGGACTTTTTGATATGCGGCCATCACGCATTGCAGGCACAACTAACTGGTTTTGTTGTTGATGAGGCACATGGTGTGAGGTATGCTCTTTGGCATCCTTGTATCTGAAGCAAAGATCATGCTAGAGTTACATTAAAAGGAATAAGTATTTATGATGTTCGCACTGCAAAAGTATTGTCCTTGTTCGAGATAGAGAAAAGCAAGTTAACTTTTATATATGCTGACTCAAACTCTTTTTTTTTAACATTTTTACTTCTGTGTTTCTGGCCTAATTACATTGTCAATGTCACGCTGAACCTTCTGAAACCCCTAAAACCTAGACCTTCTGTGGAGTTCTAGTATAACAGAATGCAATATTGAAATAACTAATTATGGAAATGGTCTAGTTGCTACTTTTGTGAAAAATCAGTGGCACATCATTTATCATAGTAAGCACAATGCAGACAACTAAATTTAGCTCCACGGAAATTACTTTCGGAAGTAATTGAAAGTGTCCATGTTTGGCACAATAGTCAGGTCTTTTACGCTGGTTCTTGTCTCCCTACTTATTCTTTTAACTTTTATACCATGTATTAACAACTTGAGATATAAGGCAAAAGTTCATGCATGTGATCATTGATTGTGTTTCTTATAAGGTCTTTATTGGACTTGCTCTGCCAGTGCGATTTTGTGAAAGGAACGTATTGCTGTTTTGAGCTTTTCTCGAATATGTGAATGATTGTAAACGAGTAAAGTTTATTGATCATTACTTTCTTGATTGTCATTATTGCAGTCAATGGGGACATGATTTTCGTCCAGATTATAGGGGACTAGGATGTCTCAAGCAAAACTTTCCATAAGTCCCAGTGATTGCCTTAACTGCAACTGCCACTCAGCCAGTTTGTGAGGTACAAAACTTGCACATTATCCTCCAAATTATGTTGAAGAAATCATTTGGGTCTGATTGAAATGTACATCCATTGCAGGATATCCTAAAAGCTCTCAGGATCCCCCATGATCTTGTTCTCTAGACAAGCTTTGACAGACCAAACCTAAAATATGAGGTGATATTTAAGACCATGGAACCACTGAAGCAGCTTGAAGAGCCAGTGCGATGACCCGAGTCCCCTCGAACTCAGCCACTGCTTGCCCGCGGGTTTCTTCCACTGCCCGGACCTCGATCTGCTGCCCCTCACCGGAGCCGGTGACCGGCGCACGGACCAGAAGCTTGAAAGGGATAAAAAAAAAAAAAATCATTTAGATAGTTCCTTTTTATTTACTTTATTTATATTTATATTTTTAATGTTATTCTCACTTATTTACTTTTTTTCTTTAGTAGGATTATTATATGTTCCAACATGAAAGTGCCCCCTCAATCAAGGGATTGATAGTCCGATTTTCGCGCAAATCCGACTTCGTAATCCCTTATAAAAATCGACAATCCAATCTAAGCCCGAGATTTGATTCGCGATTTAAAATTAAAATTAGTCAACCCAATCTCACGCGCGAGATACGGTTCGCCAATTTTTAGATATCAATATTATCTTGCTTGATTTGATATCGTGTGTTTGGATCAATTTTTATTTTCATAAGAGAAAAAAATTCAAATTAGGATTAAGTATATTTTAGAATATTCTTAGTCTTAGGGTTAAAATCGCAATCGATTTGAGTTTTTTTTAAATAAAAAAATCAAAGGAAAAATCCGAGTAAGGACTAGGTTTGTTTTTGTTATCTTGCATATTAAGATTGCAATCTTATTATGAATTTTTTAATAAAAAATCCAAAAAAAATGCATTCATTTAGGTTGTTAGTTTTTTTGAATTGCATGTTAATTATGTGAAAACTTTAATTTCGAAATTAATAAAAAACCATAAAAATCATTATGCATATTAGATTAGAATTGCATGCTTCATTTTAAATTTAGATCATATTTTTAAGATAAATGGCATTTTAGATTTAGATAATGTCTTAGTTTAAATTAGGATTTAATATGACTTAATCCTAGTTTAAATTAGATAGAATCTTAATTTAGCTAGATCATTTGAAATTTCATAAAAAATTTGTCTTAGGATAAATTAGTTGCAATTTCTAGGATAGGGCTAAAGAAACATTTTGCTAATTTGTGTGGCATAGTGGATCGCCTCTCAAAGGGTGAATGTGTTGATATTGCAAAATACTTGAATGATAAGTGCAGTATAAAGACGGTGTACCATCATGCTGGATTAGCGGCCCATCAAAGAGTAGTTGTTCGAAAGAAATGGCATACTGGAGAGGTCCTGGTTGTATGTGCAACCATTGCTTTTGGAATGGGAATAGACAAACCTGATGTTGTAAGTTGAAATGGACTCTAAGCCTTTGCCTATTTTTAGTTTTAGAGTCAAGCTGACATGCTGGCAAATACTCAACTAATTTACATTTTTTTTTTTTTTTTTTAAGTTTTAGTTTCACTGATTGGTTTATTAGTGTGCTTGGAAGTAAACTTTGCTGGTTCCATGGTCCAGTGGCCTGGTAAATTGTCATTCTTGGTTATTGATTGCAACTAGCGAATTATGTGTTTTTTATCAAGTCAGATTCTTTCTTCCATGCATGGCACTTCGTTGTGCTGAAATTAAGTTAAACTAGGATAAAGTTCTTTTCTTTACTGTAAAAGTGGCAAATGATTCTGATCTAATTTGTCCTCCTGTTATAATTTTTTATCATATTTCAACTTTGATGGGTCAGTAAGTATGTGTTGTGTGTATTATTTTATTTTTTTATGGCATGTGGTCAGCGTTTTGTCATCCACAACGCAATGTCCAAGTCAATCGAAAGCTATTACCAAGAATCAGGGAGGGCAGCAAGAGATAATCTACCAGCAGTGTCCATTGCTCTATATGCCAAAAAGGATTTCAGCCAGGTTGTGTGCATGTTAAGGTGTGGTCAAGGGTGTAAAACTGAAATCTTTAAAAGTGCAATGGCTCAAGCTAGGAAAATGCAGCAATATTGTGAATTCAAGGAAATCCAATTTGTGTTCTCAACTTCAATCTGATGATCTCACCTAAGTGATGCTTCTTTTATGCGTTTACACTTTCCACTTTGTTCTATTGATTGCTGTTAGTGTTCGTCTGGCATTACCCCGTCTGGATGCTGGATCATTAGATGGGTCTGTTGGCAACATATTCACATAATAATGGACCCTTTGGGCTAAACTCATATTCCGCACACCTAAATGGAGCAAAGTCTATTGATAAATGGGTGTTTCCTCTCTAATTTGTGAATTTTTAGGATGAGTGTCAGAGGCAAACCTTATTTGTGTGCTTGGCGAGTCTTTGAATCAGAAAGACTGTAAATATGGTTCTAATCCTTGTGACAATTGTCTCAAAGCCTCTTCATAAAGGTAAACCTTTTAGGTGTCAACTCTCTTGAGGGCGAAAGGAGGTACCAACATGTGCATGATCTTGAGCTGCATAGTTCTTCTGGTTCCATCATCCGCAATTATTGAAAGACCACATGGTATGGAGGGGCAAAGGTCCTTAACTATGGACACGGAATTCTTCAGTTGTGATGATCTTGTCATCTCATGTTTGTCTTTTCCTTTCATCTGCTGACATGTTCCTTGTCTAGAACTAATTATTTTCGTGAGGAGAACAAAATGTGGGTCGACATATAAACCAGAGAGGCATATGGGAACACACCCTCCAGTCTTGACTGCAGAAGAAAAAGTTTCTTGTTTCAGTTCAACAAAAATTAACAATGAAATAAAATTATACAAGCGCATGTTGCAATTCTTCTTTCCCGTTTTCAATTAGTGATGAATGCATATCATGACTGCATCTAAAGTTAGTTTACTTGCAGATTCAATTTTTCAAGTAGTATATCTTAAGATACAATCGATTGGTTGAAAACCTTTATTAGGGTACGATCATCAGTTAATCCAACTATTGAACATTGCCGGCTTTCTGGCCAGCAAGCATTGCATCGATGGACTGGATTATTCAAGTCATTAGTGGACTGGGATCTTAGATCCCCATTATGCAATAGTTTTTGAGAGAGCACATGGCAATGCATCTATAATTCGATACCAAGAGATTTAACATGGTTTTATTATTCCTGGGTCAGGGACAGCGTTAGATTCATTTTGACTTGGACGTGTCAACTGCCCAATAATGTTCTCACAGGGCACTTATCAGTTGTTTCTTTGTTGTATTTGCTTAACAACTCACGGTGATGATTGCATGTGTGTGTGTGTGTGTGTGTGAATTGCAGCCAACGCTTTGCACTCAGAAGAGTAGTTGGAATCCGCACGGTTTTGATGACGACACAGCATCGCACAAGGCGAGGGAAATTGACAGTATTGGCCCAGAAGAAGATAATTCATTTATTGCCTTTGGAAGTGAGGACAAAATTGTTCCTCTGAATGTTAGTGCGTGCATGAGTCATTTGAAAAGGATTGTTTTGGAAATATATTGGACTGGGGGATTCTCTTCGGCCTAGGAAAGGAAGAAGAAATTTTGGGGTATACCCATTGTCCTCTGAAGACCACAGAGGAGAGCCCGTACCGTAGTAAATCTCCAGGTAAGGGCAAATAAATTCTGGAAGCTTGTAAGAGGGTAGTAACTGCAGCTCAGATTGCATGGGATTTTAGAGGAAGAACAGCTGTTACATGGGTCGAAATAGATAAATGAGAAATAAACAAATAATCCTATAGATTCCATATATCAATCGGCAGAAATCTCCTATTTTATAGAAGTGGCAGCTAGTTAATTATCGTCGAGCTTGGTTGGCTCTATGATAACATAAGTATCAAAATTACAAGTTTGAGTTGTGTCATAACCGAAAGCGATTGATTTGTGCCCTTCAGTCCAACTAAATAATGAATTACCAACATACTGTTTAGTTGCGGTGATGGATTTGCTATCGTCGAAACTTACATTATAGGCGATACTTGATGATAATGACTTAAATCAAACATTCTGTAATTAATAGGAAAATTGTATGGTTACAATCAGGGATAAACGATGCGAATTGACTATCTCTATCCTTTAATATTTATAAAAGGATTGGAAGGTGATTGTCCTTGTTGAGGAATTTGAGATGGTCCCCTTATCGTTTTAAAGAGGACCCTAGTGGCTATAACACCAGCTAGTTTTTTGGTTACGACTCTAAGCCATGGACCATGCCACATCCTTCTATGCGATACATGCGCATGATTGTACATCATAAGAGTGATCGAATTGGATAAAGTGATTTAAGTCCCCCAAAAGAAAAAGGAAAATGCAAGTTAATGGTGACTTTGATGCGACAAGAAACACTAGTTCGAATTAGACTGCCTGTTGTGGGGTATTCCTCATTTGTACATTTTCCTTGGCTTACACCATATCTATTTAAGTATTCTTTATCCCAAATCTTACAGGGATTGTACTCAAATAGTCATATTGTTGACTATATATTGTCATTGCATGTATGGAAATTTCAAAGAACCATCAAAATTGGAACCTCTAAAAGATTTGATTATTGACTGTCGAGGAAGGTTTGTACGGTGACTCCATTTCAAAATTGGGACTGCAACAAAGTCATTTGGAATGTGCATTCGAATTTCAGAAAAAAGGGACATGGTATTAGCAGATAAGCTACCTAATGATCTTAAGTCGATTTCGATTAAATGCTGAGTATCACGTTGTCTTGTTCTCACATTTGACTACCAAGACCGAAATTGGCTTTGTTTTTGGTCAACGGAGGGGGTCTACGTTTCATGCATGTTATGACCAAAAAAAAAAAAAAAATGGCAGTATTTGACCCTCAACCCAAGACTATTCCGTAGCATCGCGTAAGAGGTAAAATAGGTAAAGAAAATGAAAAAAAGGAAACACGTGAATTATGCTTGATGTCTTTGAGTATTGTAATTCATTTTTTTGGAGACGCACACTAAAGCCAAACGATTTGTCTTTTCCGTTTCTTTCCCCGCAAGAGAAAAGATCGTTTAAGAGAAATTGACGTTAATAATCAATAAATTTTGATTCGACATGTGATAATAATTTATTCAATGTAATCCTTAAATTATTCTTTAAACTTGTCATAGACTTATTTCTTAATTCATATTTGATGTGATGAGCTATTATATAAATTGGCTATATTCCAAAAAATTGGTCATAAATGGTTTTAGGGTGGTAAAAACTAAAATAATATGTGTAAATGGATTCATGCTTACTCACCTCTATGACTCTCTTTTTCCTCTCTCGCCCTCATTCAATCTTATGCTCACTTTACGCTTTCATCTCAGTTTTAGCATGAATTTTCCTAAATTAGATTAAATATGAAAGTGTTCTAGTCACGTGGTTAGATTTGGTATTAATTGGCTTGATTACGAGTTACTAAATTTGTATTGCGTTGAAATGTGTCAAAATGAGTTGAACTGATCAATTTGAGTTGAACTATTTTCAACTTAATCCACTCATTTGATGAGTTTACTTTTTTTGATTAAATAAGGAAGAAAGTCATCACATTTCCCTAATTTATTGCCAAATGTGCAATCTAGTCACTTAATTTATTTTTGTCACTCTATCAAATTGAAATGTATCTTCTAGAAAAAAATTTCACGACAAGATAAATAAGTTATATGACTCAATTTTTTCTAAAGTTGAAATACCATTCTGTGTAACTTGTTCTATAAAACATTATTAGTTACAACATGATATGCCAACAAATTTTTTAGCCCAAAAGAACATTGCAACCTACCAAGTATGCAAAGTAAAAATAATAACCGAAAAATTAATCCCATTAGATTTGGGAAGCAGGAACCTTTCCCTGACCCTTTCTGACAGGACAACAAAAAGACACCAACCAGCAAAAAGGAAATAGCAACTTTTTCTCCAATTTAAACTGGCTTAACTCACAAGACTGACACGTGGCGGTCGGACACGGCACCCTGACTCTCTGAAAAAAAACAAATTGAGAAAAAAAAAAAATAAAAATAAAAATCCTTTTTTAATAGCAAGATCGCTGTCTCTTCCTCCTCAGATTTTAATGCTCAAAAACCCAGTCAGTCTCTCTCTCTCTCTCTTCTTCCTTCTTCCTTTGGACACAAATTCCATTTTACTTTTCATTTTTTTCCACCATTTTTAAACTCTCGAACTCCTCGCATTCTCTCTCCTTTCCTCCTCTTCTTCCTCCTCCTCATCTTCTTCGTCTCGCCAGATCTCTCTCTGTAATTGGGGTCAAGTCCGCCGGGCAATCCCGGCGTTTGCCCCTTCCCCGGGCATCTCGCCGGCAATGCCGGCTCAGATCTACTGTCGTTACCTTGATGCGCGACTCCGTGTGCTCTTTCTAATCCTCACACCAACATTCGGCGGACGGTAAGTGTGAATCTTGGGTTCGCGCGAAAAATTTGTGATTTTGTTGGTGTGCGCTACTGTTCTGTTTATGTGTGAATCTCCACTTCAGTTTAGAGTCTGGACTTAGCAGGGCGAGGTAGTGAGGTCGTGTTCTACAAGCAAAGGGGGCTTCAGGAGTTTGGGAAATGCTGTGTGAATGAATCGTGTTTCATTTGAGTTATGTGGGAATGCTTGGTGTTGGTTCGGATAATGCACCGAAAGTGGTTGTTGGGTCGATTCTTGGCAAACGTGGAATTAGAATTATCCGAGCAGTGAGTCATTAAATGGTTGCGGATAGGGATGGAGGATTATTGAAATTTGGATAATGTAAACTGGGTCTCCATTGTTGATGCGTTCTCAAGTAATTTTGTCTGAGAATTAGTTGAATGCACTTGCCGAAGTTGCAAATTTACTCTGGATGTGGTTGTTCTGGGTCTTCCTATCTGCTCTTTATGTATGTAATTTTGTTTCTGTTCTTTCTAGATACCTGTAATTGAGAGATGGAGGTGGAGAAAAGACGGACAAAGGGAGGCTTCCTACAGTTTTTCGACTGGAATAGCAAGTCCAGGAAGAAGCTGTTCTCAAACAGTCCCGATATACTTGGTGCTGGTACGACCCACATTATCTTTTTATCAATTTTGTTAGTCACGGCCGCGCATTGCTAGCATATGAAAGTTTTCTGGTGGAGATGGCCATATAGTGCTATTAACGTGCTTTGTTTCTTGTTATAGAAGTAGTTAAGCAAGGAACAGATGATGCAGAGATCTTGGCGAAGTCAAGAGCCTCGTTTAGAAGTCAAAGTCAATGATATTCTCGTGCCAGGAAGTTTCACTGTTTCTCATTTGAGTAATCAAATTCCCAACTAAGTATATTACCGGAAACCAGGGTTAAATCAAGTATAGCTATTTCCCATTTTAAACTATAATTGTCACTAAACCTTGAAATGATACAGCTTTTCTTTTCAAACTCGTAAAAGTGTTTTCATAAGTGAAAACAAGATAAAGATATGTGCATTTTCACACGGCGATCAGATATCAAAGGGAAATTATGCAAGCAAATTACTGGACCTTAATCTTGAAGAAGTACAGGATATTTCTGCAATTGAATGAGTGCACTTCCTGGTCAATTCTACAAAATATTTCTCACCATTTTGTGTGATATGCTTCTGAATCTCCTTCCATTTATCTAAGGAAGGACAAAAAAATTGAAGAACTGGAGGATAACCAGCAGCAGCAGCTATATCAAATAATCAGTACCTGCAGGAATTCCCATGACACACAATATCAATCCAGTAAATGGAAGAACTCAATAAGACTCTTGAGGTACAACACGGTGCTCAGCTATATCAAATAATCAGTACCTGCAGGAATTCCCATGACAGACAATGTCAATCCAACAAATGGAAGAACTCAGTAAGATTCTTGAGGTACAACACAGTGCTCAGCTATATCAAATAATCAGTACCTGCAGGAATTCCCATGACACACAATGTCAATCCAGCAAATGGAAGAACTCAGTAAGACTCCTGAGGTACAACACGGTGCTCATTACGGCATTGGTAAAACCAATTAATGGTGACAAGTTTCTTTAGAACACATAAAGCCCACTGCACGAGAACAACAAATTAATTGATAAATACAGTTTATCTCTCGAGATGGTATTCATAAAAGAATTTGCACAGGGAACATTCAAAAAAATATAGAGGAAACTCTTCCTCAGTTCAGCCAACTCAATCAGAGTACTACCCACGATGCTTTCCATACTTAGTGAAAAAGCATAATGAATCTCATTTAAAGTGGTTACACCTCAACGAGATACAACAAATTCGCAACTCTTAAACTAAATTCAAAGTATTAACTCCAGGACTTAAACCTTGTATTTTGCAGCCAAAATATTCTTCGCAATTACAAATCTAAAATCTGCTTAAGTTTTGGTCTGTAGAACTCCCCCCATTGAAGTTACCAATTTCTCAATCTCAGCCTGCAGATTCCAGGAAATGGTGAAACATTTAAAAAATCAAGGGGTCACATAGAAGGATACATAGATAAGGATAAGTGACGCGCCACACTAAATTGGAGAGACGAGTAACAACAAAGATTACAAGCTAAAAAATCATTCAAGGCCTAACTTATCTAGGAACAGGCATATCTTCTTATCCATCTCAAATCCAGATGTAAGGACTTCGACACGATCCATCGCAAGACAAACAAGTATACCCTTTTTGAGGTAGAGGTCTCCGTTGTTCTTTCGCACACAAAACCACACACTGCGGACCTGCAAGTAACCGAATTATCCCCCATAGAATCGACATTTTTTTCCCAGGCAGAAGAACTCCTCTCGACTTGCTTGACCAGCACGTTGACCCCAATGCTTCCGCTTTCGTTTCTCAACTACAAGTCCTGGTTTAGCATTTAGCAGCCTCGAGTAAAAAAACCAGAAGATAAAACTAGGACGAGAACAAGATCTTCACCGACTAGCTTCCACCCTTTCGCCTGAAGATCCTCGAACTTCCCCTCCAAAACGACGAGCCCATAGCTCTCGATACGTAAAAAACAACCTCAAACCCGTTTCTCAAAAATGAACCCAAAAGCCGTAACGCCGCCCAATCCCAACGTACTCACGTGATCGGGGAGAAGAAACGGCGTGAAAATCGCGGGGCCCACCCCTGGAAGCAACAGCTCCCTTCAGCTTGAGCGCGTCCAACGGCTCGGGAGGCACCAAGTTCCTCGGCATCAGCACGTTCATCATTTCCTTTCTTCCTTCTTGGAAGAGGCTGAAGGAGGAGCGACTTGGGGAAAATTGACGGGAGTGAGCTTTTTCCGAATTCTTCCCCAAATTGGGATTGATTAGGGTATGAGAAAGCGCGGGGAAGGGGTTTTTTCTTGGGTTCTTTTCGGATTTTCCTTTTAATTCCCCTTTTTTGCTCTTAATTTTGTGGATAATTTCTCAAAAGCCCTCTAACTTTCGCACCGTTACATGACTGCTCTCCAACTTTGAAAAAGTTTACATGCCCTGCGTGGCCGCCGGCCTAGAAGGGCCACGAAAAGAAAATAAAAGAAAATAATTCAAAATGATTCGGCCGAGAGAAGCGACGAGCAATTGAAGCGAGCGTGACCAAGCCTTCTAGAATAGGTGAGCTGTCGTGTGAGAGAGAGAGAGGCCTAACAGAAAAAGATTCGGCTGAGAGGAGCGCGGCTGATTTGGCAGAGAGAAGGGGGGATGCTCGACGACGGGGACTGATGAAAAAAAGGTATCGTTCGGCCGTGGGGTACGGACATCCGCCGTCAAACGCTTATCTCTGGGAACTCCGTTGCTTGGCTTTATTTAAAACGGAGCCGAAACGGTAGCAGGGTCTCGTTTCCCCTGGTCCACGATCACGCTCGTTTTGAATTAGCTGTCCCTTTTGTTGTGTTTGAGCGTCACTTGCTATTCTCTTTTGAGTCTGGACACGAGCTAGAGTTTAGAACGGGTCTACGACCTCTCTTTAGTCCGTGCTCATCACACGCTCGATATGATGCCTTAGTGTTGTTCTAAAGATGAGACCGGGGTTTTCTTTTCTTCTGTGAAAGCATGTCGAGGATCCATTTAAATATTTTTTCATCGAATTGAAATGTCTTTGATTTGATGTGGGATGAATGAGACACCGAGGTGTATGTTCATCGACATGCTGTATTACTTTCAGTTAGACACCTGAAACTCATTCTACGAAATGTTCCAAGAAATATGTAAGAAATAGCTGCTGTTTCTGTTCGAATCTGAAGGTGCTGGTCATTAACTTGATTTCCATGAATAATGAGATCGCTATGTTGCATTTTGTTTGATATATGTTGTGTCTCCTTCATTGAATGGGATGAGTGGACGGTGTAGTGTGATGGAAGATGTTGGAAAGTGAGCTCGTTTTATTTCGGTGGTGGTCCATGCTGGTCGGAACGGATGACCGGCGGGGTGCCGTCATGTAAGCTCTGCCTGGGTGTATGAGTTCGAAAAATGAGAGAGAAGAAGTTGCATAGAATGAAAGCTTCAGAGGAAGAAGATGACCATAAGAAAAGGATGAAACAGGGGAAAAGACAAAAAGAGAAAAGAAAAAATAATATTGGAAATATCTAAAATTGGTTTCCTTTCGGACGCCGGTCGGATCCAAGTTGTCGGATTGGGTTAATGGTCTGGATTGGATTACCCGCCCGTTTTCCAAAATATAATAATATCAAATATTAAAAAAATAAAATAAAAAAATTAAATTTTAAATTAAAAAAAAAAGAATATTAATAATGATATTAAAAATTATAATAATATAAAATGCTAAAAATCGAAACCTAATCAAGTATTGTTTTCTCCACTTGAGCTTAGGCTCAAGTCGACTCAATCCTCACATAACTAGGAGTTAGCAGGCCTAGCAATAAAACTTGGCAGCAAAATTATGTAAGCTGATCATCTAGTAGTTACTTCATGCGAAGAATAAAAAATGCTAAGCATACACCACGGCTATACAAAGATAAAAAGGCAAAGAAAGAAGCTATGGCATACCATTTTGAGTATAGCAAATTCCTACATAATCTTCACAGCTCAAAGCCAAGAGTCAGGTAGAATCGTAAGCATAGAATACGACTCTAATCGAAATGTATCCATTTGTCTCATACACTATGGGGATGGTGAGAAGAGATATATTTTACATCCCAGAGGGGCTATAATTGGAGATACCATTGTTTCTGGTACAAAAATTCCTATAAAAATGGGAAATGCCCTACCTTTGAGTGCGGTTTGAACTATTGATTTACATAATTAGAAGTAACCAATTAAGTTTACGACGAAACCTAGAAATCGATCACTGATCCAATTTGAGTACCTCTACAGGATAGACCTCTACATGACAACTAGATGAGAAGGGAAAATGGACCAGATCTACATGGCAATATGATTGCCAAACTAATAAACACTATATTAAAATGAGGCATGTAATTATCATCCCTTCCAATCCCATTCAACAGAATAAGGAATCTCTACAACACAATTTAAGCACTAAAAAGGCTGAAAAAAAAATTATTGTTGGTCCAAGCCAATATTTTCACAATTTTATGATATGCAAGAATAGTCCAATTTCTCTGGAAATAGGAAGCTGTGTAGAGAAGACCCCAGAATCGGCAAAAGGTAATAGTGCGATGTCAATAATCAATCCAATCAATGCTTTTCCTTGTCACATAAATGTCCAGAGTGAGATATGCATGAATTATGAAACTCTATAACAAAGGGCCAATCACCGAATTGTTCTTCCAACTAAACTAGTCCAACCAATTTATGGTGGCTTCCCTCCAAACTTTGCTAACCAAAGCAAGAAAACTATGACTACATAGACAGTCTATATATTCATTCGCAGTCAACCCATTTCCGACTTCCTTCCAACATCACCAACAAATTCAAAAGACCAAGCATTCGGTAAATGACTTACATATTTGTCAACACTTATTAGCTGAAAAGGAACGTCTTTGGTTATGGATTGACAGTCTCATAACGCAATAGCTCAATTTCTCGAGTGAAGTAATTCCATCAAAGCGAAAGAAGATTAGATACCGTTATCATTTCGATCAATCAAAACATATTTTCTCAACAAAATCGAATGATTATTCCTTAAATTTGAGGAGGTTTCAGTGTTATGTTAGGGAGGGAGGGAGAGAGAGATGAACTAACCTTTGTTGTAGTAACTAGAAGAGAAGAGCGAAGTAGCGCGAGGAGAAGCTCTAAATACAAGAAATTGTGAAAAAAGTACTTTTTCTGCAACATAAATACAGTCTTAGTTAATAGTAAATTCCTTTTGTGTATATTTAGTAAAATATTAAAATGATCATAACATTCTTTATATTTTGTAAAGTTTTGCAGCCAATGTGTCAATAGTTTTCTTTACTTGTGATGACTTTTCTCAAGCAAAACAAATTTGACGAATTATGCTTTTGCCCTCTTTATCCAGCTATCCACATTGAATGTAAGACCGATATCATAAAAGAGAGCTTTGACTTATGAAGTTTCCATGACAATCATAATGTTTTGTGCACAATAGAGTAATAGTAAAGCATTGTTGGAAACGCTATTTTTCCAAATTTTTTTTTTGAAAATCGTTCAATTGAAATATGAATATTCATATATATATATATATATATATATATATATGTATATAAAGGTAAAATCGTAAATTAAAGAAAAGGTATTACTTTGTGGATAAACAGCAACGGAAAAGAAATTTGAGATACGCACCGTAAATCTAAAACTTTTAGTACGACATGGAGGTCTCGTGTTTGCAAGGGAGCCTTCACACCGAACTTTTTTCTGGTGTCAAATGAAACCAGAAAAAAGTCGTAGGGCGGGCCGAAAATAGAACTTAAACAAACTTCAGGGGCGAAAACGGAATTGTCAAAAAAAGAACTGAAAAATATGGCTCCAAATCTCTCCCATTCTCCGGCGTACAAAATTGGAAAACGAAAAACATCAATCCCGCCATCGCTGGGAAGGTTCTGGAACAAGAGCACTTCGAGCTCGCTCGAATATCCGATTCGAGACTAGAGATCGATTTGATTCCGACTCGGGCATCATCAATCGATCGAATCGCTCGAACAGGTTGAGATTCCATGGAGGGAGCGGGGCTCGGAAGTAGAGAAAGCTCGGTTGCTGAGCTCGGCTCTCGAGTTCGGATTCGACGAGCAGTCCGCCAACAAGTGCTCGGACCATCTCGTTTCGCGCTCTACGGTGACTCGAATCGTTATTTCGTCGCGCGTTCTTATGCTAATTAGCGGTTGTGGAGATTATGGAGGTAGCTCTCGTCCCCACGATGATGATGATGATGATGGCTGTGGAATCGTCTTGCTTTAGGTTTGAATGCATCGGAGCGGGTTTAGCGAAGTAGCAGTCCTACTGACGAGCGAAATGTCCGGCACTGGTCTAGTTTGATGTGCTTAGGTTGCTTCGGATGGATGGCGGTTTTTTCTTGATTATTGGCCCAAATTGCGTGATATCTGGTCATCAGGGAATGACTTTAATCGCTTGTGTTGCGGGGATAGTTTGTGCATTTGATTGAACGTGCATTCCTAGTTAAGGAGATTCATTGCGGTTAGTCTCATTCTGATGTGCGCTAATTATGCTATGGCTATGGAATAACGGTCTACTTTGGATTTGAATGGGACCAGAGTTTAGGTCATTGAGCGTTAGTCTCATCCCCTGTTTCTTTGTGGGTTTGGCAAAGTAGTCCTAATTGACGAGTGAATTGTCTGGCTCATATCACTGCAAATTACTTATGGTGTCTTGCAGCAATATCAATATTGTGTCTCTTTGAACTAAGTGCAAATTACGTATTGGAAATTGTATTTATTTGATCTCTTGTTTGCCATGGATCTTGCAAAATCATCTCTTTCTTCTTTTGCTTTTCTCAAGGTGACGAAGGTCAAGAGTTGATCACCATGGAGCACTGTGGTGATGACATCCTAGCAGAACTTGTTGAAACCATGCAAAATTCTTAGGATTGGGATGATTTGCAAGCTGTGGAATCAGAAGCTCATGGAGTTTTGACCAATATGTTTGGCCAAGATATCTGTAATGACGGTGCATGCAATGTTATACACGATGTCAATAGTATAGAAGATTCTCCACAACCTATGAAAAATCAAACTTTCCTTGAGGTGAGGATTCCTCTACAAGGATGATGTATTGGGCAGTAAAACGGGAAGGAAATCCTCATGTATATTCCTGGCCAAAGCAGTACTCTAAGCAATACATCCACTCAAATTCTGGGCAGACAATCTTTAGAATCCATGGTATGCTTCTCCCATGGACATAGACAATACTGCCAAACCACTTAAATCAGTGTGTGACTGTACTTTTCTCTTATAATTTATTCTCTGCTTGATCATTTCTCATTTGCTTGTGATTTTGCACACAGCAAAGGACCTACACAATGTTCATGTCCACAAGCATTTAGTAAATTGCTTATGGGGTCTCTCATCCAATCATGTCCAATAGACGGTCATAACTTTTGCCACTCAATTCCACACTCTTCAATATCTTAAATGACATATTAGAACTCTTTGGTCAATAAAGAAGTTGATTTCAATTTTGGATGATGTACAAATACATATATTTTTCAAATGCTATGAG
The DNA here is from genome assembly GCF_016545825.1 of Eucalyptus grandis. Taxonomy (NCBI): domain Eukaryota; kingdom Viridiplantae; phylum Streptophyta; class Magnoliopsida; order Myrtales; family Myrtaceae; genus Eucalyptus; species Eucalyptus grandis. The sequence continues at coordinate 30,007,973 of NC_052618.1, read as the reverse complement.
AGTACAGCAGATCATCAAAGTGTGGAACTTAGCAATCCACAGCGTCTTTGATAGGAATGTTTTGTGTAAATGAAGGCTTGTGATTTCTTCGAGCACATTTTTCATTTTCCATGACAATCCATGTCAGAAACTATTATGGTATAGAAGAGGCTTATTTCTGTTGAAGGACTGTAAGAGCACTGTCACTCAAGGCTCAGTATTATTAGTTTCAAATAAAAGACATTGCTCTCCGATTTCGACATCCAAACAAGGGACTCTGAGTTATGCGGTATTCCAAGCCTTGGATGACATAGAATTGGCAAATGTTGTCATATTCGGAAACAAGGCATTTTGACCAATGCAGCATCAGGCTTGTAAATCTTCTGTAGCCAAGCAAGTTTGCTTTATTCTCATGCCCACTGGAGGTGGTAAAAGTTTATGTTACCAGGTTAGTGAATGTTAACAGTGTCTCAACTAGGTGATGATCGTATGTAGAAGTGTGTGGAGACAATGTTAGGGCACAAGCCTTGTGCACTTTGCTCAGTGGTTCCACCAATTAAATGTTTAAGGGTAGACCTGGATGTCAACATTTAAACTTTAACATGATCTTCTGATCTGCTTTGTTTAGCATTTTTAAGAAGGTTGTGAACTTAAGGAAGGAAATGTTTTTCAAATGAAAATTAAGCTATAGGAAGTGATTCAGGTACATAAGCATGGGTTCCAACGTATGGCATCGGACAAAAGTAGAAAAGAAGGAGATACAGTACAATCTCATTCTGCCTTTGCACTTCTCTATCTGGTCTGTAATTTTTAGGATTTGAAGTTTGTGCTACACTTCTAGGACCTTCTAATCGTCACAGGAAAATTCATCTTGTTTATGTATGTTAAGTGTTGCTGTCAGTCATAATTCAGGTCCAATTCAAAAGGGTTATTAAGTCAAAGAGAAATAAGTTTTCAAAGTACTTCCACCAAATACGGGTTCTAGATTTTTATATTTCCTTTGCAGTTATTTGCTATGCCATTATCTCAACAAAGGGTGATGATCTATGACTTCTTTTTCCCATAATTGGTTTGAACTTAATGTCCTTTAATATACAATGGATCTTGGTTGCAAGCAAAATTAATGATAACTGAATTAAGGAGGAAGATATAAATCTGGATTTATTTAGTTGAATTCCTTAGAAGTGTTTTCTGTTTAGTCTTGAAGTAGTTGATATATGTACTGAAAGTAGTTATAATACAAGTAGTGACAACTGGTCCTTCCTGATCAGCTGAAGGTGAAAGAAATAATAATTCTGTTGTCCCTTCCTTTCTTCATTTGCTCTTCTGATGTTTTTACCCTTCGTTTCAGCTGCCAGGAACTCTAAAACCAGGTGTCACAGTTGTTATATCTCCCTTGCTATCTCTCATCTTGGATCAAATAATTACTGTAACCCTCAAGTATGGCATACAATCTACTTTCTTGAACTCTCAATAGACTGCTGCCCAATTGGCAGTTGTCCTCCGAGAACTAAGGCAAGGTTTAGCTCTATTGGACTTCTAAAACTTTTATGCTGAGTGTTGTGACTGTCGAATTATTAACCTCCACTTCTGCTTTGCCTGCCCTTTGAGAATAGATAAACATCGTGCAAGCTATTGCATGTGACTCCTGAAAGGATTGGGGGAAAAATATCATTTCTCGAGATATTGAAATGCTTGCACAGAAAGGTATTGTTTCTGATGCACTGTAACTTTTTTCCAAAAAGGTTCTTTATAATTTTTTATATTCGATGATATTTTATTGCAGGCACAACTAGCTGGTTTTGTTGTTGATGAGGGACATTGCATGAGGTATGCATAATCTTTGGCATGCCTTGTACATGAAGAAAGATCATGCTAGAGTTACTTAAAAAAGAATAATCATTTGTGATGTTGCCACTGCAAAACTGTTGTCCTTATTCCAGATAAATATAAGCAAGTTTCCTTTTATATAAGCTAACTTAAACTCTTTTTCCAAACTTTTTTGCATTTTCTGTGTTTCTAGCCATATAAATTGTCAGTGTTGCCCTAGACCTTTTGAAGCCCCTGTGAAGTTCTAATATAACACAATGGAATGTTCCTTGTTTGAGCTTTGGAAAAGATCTAGGTTCTGTCGTTTGGGAAAATTTAGTGGCACATCATTCATTATATTGAATAAGAGGACTCAACTTAAATAAGCTGCAATGGAAATGACTTCCTAAAGTAATTGGAAGTGGCATAAGCTTGGACAAGGATGCCATCTGCTGTCTATGTTTGGCATGATACTCCATCTCTTCAGCTGGTTCCTGTGTATCTATTTATTCTATTAATGGTTACACTATATACTGACAACTTGAGAAAGGCAAAGGTCCACTCACGTGATCCATTGATTGTGTTCCTTACAAGGTATTAACTGGATTTGCTTGGCCAGTTTAATCTCATGAAAGGAAGATGCCATCTGCTATCTATGTTTGGCATAATACTCCAGTCTTTTAAGCTCGTTCTTGTGTATCTATTTATTCTATTAATGGTTATACTATATACTGACAACGTGAGAAAGGCAAGGGTCCACCACATGATCATTGATTGTGTTTCTTAAAAGGTATTCACTAGATTTGCTCTGCCAATTTAATCTCATGAAAGGAACGTGCTGCTAATTTGGGCTTTTATTGTACATTTGCCTGATTGACAACAAGAGCTCATTGGTTGTCACTTTCGTGGTTGTCATGAAAGGAATGTACTGCTGGTTTGAGCTTTTATATATGCTAACTTAAGCTCTTTTTCCAAACTTCTCTGCATTTTCTGTGTTTCTAGCCTAATTTAATTGTCCATGTTACACTAGACCTTCTGAAGCCCAGAACCCTATGAAGTTTCTATATAACAGAATGCAGTGTTCCTTGTTCGATGGAAAGATTTAGGTTCCGTGGTTTGGGAACACTTAGTGGCACATCTTTCATTATATTGAGTAAAGAGCGCACAACTTAAATAAGCTCCAGTGGAAATTACTTCCCAGAGTAATTGGAATCGGCATAAGCTTGGATAAGGATCCAATCTCCTATCTATGTTTGGCATGATACTCTTAAGCTGGTTCTTGTGTCACCGTTTATTCTATTAACGCTTATACTTAATGGTAACAACTTGAGAAAGGCAAAGGTTCAACCATGTGATCATTGATTGTGTTTCTTCAAAGGTCTTAACTGGATTTGCTCTGCCAGTTGATCTCATGAAAGGAACATGCTGCTGGTTTGAGCTTTTCTTGTACATTTGACTGATTAACGAGTAAAACTCATTGATTGTCACTTTTGTGGTTGTCATTATTAGTCAAGGGGGACACGATTTTCATCTAGATTATACGGTACTGGGATGTCTCAAGCAGAACTTTCTGTATGTACCAGTGATGGCCTTAACTGCAACCGCCACTCAGTTCGTGAGTACTAAACTCACATATTAACCTCCTGATTATGTTGAAATAATCTGTTAATTCTGACTGAATTATACATCCATTGCAGGATATCCTAAAAGCTCTTGGGGTTCCCCATGTTCTGATATATTAGATCTAGTCTGTCAAAGCTTGGGGACCGAAGGTTTGACAGACTAGATCTAAAATACGAGGTCATAGCTAAGACCTAAGAACCACTGAAGCAGCTTGGAGGGCTGCTAAAAAATTGTTTTGCTAATTTTTGTGGCATAGTATATTACTTTTCGAAGAGTGGATTTGTTAATGTCGCAAAATACTTGAATGAGAAGCGCCATATAAAAATGGTGTACTATCATGCTGGATTAGTAGCTCGTCACTGTTCAAAAGAAATGGCATACTGGAGAGGTCCAGATTGTATGTGCTACCATTGCCTCTGGGATGGGAATAGACAAACCTGATGTTGTAAGTCGAAATGGACTCTGGCCTTTGCCTATTTCTCACGTTTTAGAAGTCGATAAACGTGGTAAAAAGACCCAGAGAAGCAGAGAAGAGGAGGGTGGCCAGATACAAGCTTTATTTGGTCGAGGGCAAGTTCAAGGCTTCTTTCAAACAAGGGTTCCGGTGGTTGAAGCGCAAATTTTCAAGCTTTATGCGTCGATTTTTAATATGTAGAAATTACAGAATATCATGCTCATTGTCATCAAGAGAGAAAAGGATGAAATTGGTTGGGAGGAAACAAAGAGGTTTGTTTTGTTTATTGGCTAATCATCTTAATATGTATCTAATGGTAATTAAGTATTCGGAAGAGTGCCACAATGTTCGACCTTTCCAGTATAATGTTTGTTCGAATCCTTGTTTCTTTCATCGATCTCCAGCATTCGAAACATAAGAAAATGAGACTTGTATGTGATATTCACATATATTTATATTTACCGAAAGTTTTTTTTTCCCCGAATTTCCTTACCTTCCGATTTATCTGCAACATGATTCTGCATGCATGCATGCATTCTCGTGCGAAGTAAAAATTGTCTGACCTGCTAATTTCTCTTCTCAACAACACGACACGTTGATTGCAAAATAAGATGACTGCTTTCATTTGTAGGATTTGACGTTTACATCTACTTTCGTGGGAGATTTCGTTGTTTAGAACTTTTATTTTTGGTCGAATGTTCTTTTAAGTCTCCGTTTTAGGGTTCATTAACCCTGTAATTCCTCAATTTGTCTATTTCGATTCCTTTGCATTATATGATTCTATCATATGGCAAACTACCAAATCTATATATTCTAACATGCAGCTAGCAGGTGTTAAGGCCTTCTATACTTCCATTCTGATTTGAGGACAGTTTTCATATTTCAAGTACCGTCTTGTCGAGTTTGGAGTTACAAATATGAGGAAATCAAAGAGCCCGAAGCGAACCTTCTCTTGTCCTTTGGGAACTTACATAGTTATTGTTTGAATGGCTGTTATTCATAGGATCTTGATGTAAAATGTGATAAGAACTTTCAAAAACAAGCTCGAAGCAAATTGTTAGCATGAAATGAAAGTAGAAGAGAAAAAGGGGGAAAACCCATGAACAAAACCACATCAGCTCAATCGGTTCAGAATGTTCATCCAATTATCCAGTCTATTTACGCGTTCCAACTTCAAATCAATTCGGCTGATGGGGCTGTGAATGATGTTCCATAAGTAGTCAAACACAAAGCTACTGCCCTTTGGATTAATTGCCTAGACACCTATTAAGCAGCTAAGTAAATAAAATGTAGAGCTGATACATTGACTTTACTCGCGACTTTTCTCGTGTAATGTTCGACCAATATTCTGAAATTAAATTATTTCATATTAAGTAAGTTTAACAAGTATTTCAACACGACCCGCATTACATATGCGTTAGTACTTATAGATTCAAATGCGGCTTAACAAGCTACTTGGCCTTGTCTTGAGCTCTGGAAAAATTGAGTCAAAGTTCAAGGGGACAACAAGCAAATCAAACCATGAATACCTTGCAAGTAGCTTTCAACTACTAAAATTCCACCATTGTAGTTTAGTACAGGGTACAGGAATATCTGAGAGTGGCCTCCAAGAAATTGCTTCGATTGAAACTTGAATGTGTGAATGGTGACCGCAATTTGGTGGAGTATCGTCTTATTATAAACCAATTAGATGACCCTTAGAAGTTTTTTGTTCAAAGAAAATGAGTAAATTTTGGGAAGGGCTCTTTTCACCCTTCCAAATATTTTGTCCACGTTTTATCATTAGTCTTCAATTGCAGCCAATGCAAGAGAAAAACAGGTTTCGGGTGTGAAAATATATACGGTTGGGTCTCTTCAGCTTTTAGATTCATACTTAAATAAATCAAGTTTGAGATTATACAATAAAAGTGATTGCAAAATGCGGACATATGAATTTTCTGATGTAGCACCAGAACAGATAAGATGATTTTACACTACTGAACACCTTTCTTTTGTATTCAAAATTCAACCAAATGAGAAACTACTGTCTTCTTGTAAACCTTTTCACCGAAACTCTTGGCTGCAATTGACAGATTTTTTTGCTGATTCCATGGCATTCACTTTTTCTAGTTGCAAAATTTTAGCCTGAAGTGGACATCTAACTGGTAATCTCGTTGACAAATCTCATTTTATGCTTAACCTGCACAAATAAAACCACCTGCACGTACGGTCTTCCTACAAGCGATTTGTGCTTGCAAAGGACAAATTCCCCACATGAGAAGAGGCTGCTTCATATCCAGAATCCTTTGAAGAGTATTAACAACACAGAGCACATGATAAACGCCACTAGCTTCAGAATACATTTTCATAATGACATAGCTCATTCCTGCCCGCATCTCCCTCGTGTGGTGTTTGGGGACTTTCTTCAAGTTCCATGAAATGCAGCTTGAATCTACATGATGAGGATAGGACTGACTCATTATCAATAAATAAAGAAATGCGAGATTGCAGCATCACAATTTACCCCATGAAAGATAAGGTACAAATGCGTAAACATCATTTACACAAATCACTGTTCAACCACGGTGAACAGAGACTTCATTAGCTAGCAGATGAAAAAGAAAAAAATAGGCTTAAAAGAAGTAAACAAATAGCAACAACACTTTCTCCGTTTGTGTTCGGGAACAAAATTGATGTTAAAAAAATTATGCTGAAAAGGTGAAATGCCTAAACTACAGAACATAAAGACGTACTTGTTACTTGATCATTGGCAATATCCAGTCAACAAAATCAGCAATTTGGGATAGATTGTGAGGAGATCAGTTTCAACTTCACTAATTCAATACTGCAAACATGAGGACTGAGCTTATCAAATCAGAAACCTATATGACAACATTCAAAGGATACAAACAACTCTGCATCAGGGTAACATACACAAAAATCACCAGCTACTCATTTAGTTAACAAAGAGATAGAACCTAACGAGCATACAAATAACAGATTCAATTTAAAAATCTACATTTACTATCATTCAGGTACATGCTGTTGAGACCAGATCAAGTGTTCTGGATCTTCATAAGCATCAAAACTTCCTCAGAACATTCCGCTTGGCCCACGAGCCTCTTCAAGTTTGGCACCTCAGCTGGTGCTGATGCTTTCTTTGCAAAATTGGTCTCAGGTATGGAATTTGAAGTTCCTCAGCCAAGTGAGCCACACCTAACTCAGTCATGTGATAATATAATTCCATGACAACAATATGATCAAATGGGATGTAAACTAATTAGCAAATTCTTGAGCTCCTCGCCCCAGCTTGTTTCACAGATGGGCAAAAAATTGTCCAGTTAGGCAAAAGGTCATCAATACAGCTGATGGAATTTAAGTCCCAAAGTAAGCCTTGATCATTACATAGAGCAACCAAACCTGTCATAGAAGCAGCACTAGTTTACCTTGCTTGATAATATTTCAAGACAACATTTTGACTACTGGTAATTTTAAGAAAGGCGTACATCATATATGACAGACTAGCCAAAACTACTTTAACATTTCGTAATCACCAACCAAAAATACACTAATTCTCGTTCAAGAAAAAGACCCTACATAAACTCCATCCACACTAGAGACTCAAACAAACCTTTGATCGAGAATTTGCATAAAACAACTCAATACTCCACTCCAGACCCCAGTACTTGATCGAGAATTTGCCAAGCGGCGCGAGCTCCATGCATCCACCTGAGAGAATCTGGAGGGGGAAAAGTACTGCTGCTCTTCAAGAACGAACTGGTCTCTCTACTTGGTTTTAGGTATGAAAGTGTACATGGCTGTGTCTCTTCTGCTTTTAGATTCATGCTTAAATAAATCAAGTTTGAGATAATACGACCAAAGCAATTGCAAAATGCCTACATATGAATTTTCCGACGTATCCAGCCTAGAGAGATGATTTTACACTAATGAACGCCCATATTTTGTGTTCTAAATTCTTCCAAATGAGAAACTGCTGTCTTCTTGAAAACCTTTCCATTGAATCTCTTGGCTGCAATTGACAGATCCTTTGCTGATTCCTCGGCATTTGCTTTTACAAGAAAAAAGTCTCTCCCGGTCACAAAACTGTAGCTTGAAGTGGACATCTAAATGGTAATCTTGATAACAAATCTCATTGTTTGCTTGACTTCACATACAGAACCACTTGCACATGCAGTCTTCCTCCAAGCGATTAGTGATGGGGCCTTGGTTAAAGAATAGCACGATTTCAAAGCTTGCAAAGGACTAATGCACCACATGAGAAGAGGTTGCCTTTATCAAGAATCCTTCAAAGAGTATTAACAACATGGAGCAAATGATAAACGCCAATTGCAAATAACTCTGGAATGCCTTTCCATACTGACATAGCTCATTCTTGCCCATATCTCCAACTCGTGGTGTTTGGGGAGTTTCTCCAGGTTTCATCAAATGCAGCTTTAATCTGCATAAGGAAGATAACACTGACTAATTATAATTAAATGAAGATATCCAAGATCATAGCATTAGAATTTACCCCATGATAGATAAGGTAAAAATGCGTAAACATTGATACCAATCGGAGTTAGACCACAATGAATAGAGACTTCATTAGCTAGCCGATGAAAAAGAAACCAACAAACTTAAAAGAAGTAAACATTTAGCAACACTTTCCCTGTTTGTATTTAGGAACAGAATTGAAGCTAAAAAAATTATGCTGAAAAGGTGAAGTGCCTAAACTACTGAACAGAAAGACGCATTTGCCACTGGGTTATTTTGCAAGTTCCAATTAGCAAACTCAGCAATGCGGGATAGTTTGCGAGGAGGTCAATTTCAACTTTACAAATCCAATGCTGCATACATCAGAACTGAGCTCATCAAATCAGAAAACTATATGACAACATTCAAAGGATGTCATCACACCAATAAACTAATAGAAATGGAGGAGCCTAGCAGTGCATACCTCCCTTTCAGAGCCTCATCAATTCCGAAGTGATATCATTAGAATGCAACGGCGTCGAACAACTGTGCATCAGGGTAACATACAAAAAATCAATAGCCTAGTAATTGATTAAAGGAGAGCTAGAATCTAATGAGCATAAAGAAAGCATATTTAATTGAAAAAAATACATTTACGATCCTTTAGGGATGTGATGTTGAGATCAGATCAAGTATTTGAATATTCAGAAGCATCAAAACTTCCTTGGGACACTCCAGTCAGCCCCAAAGTGTCTTTAAGTTTGGCATGCAAGATGGTCCTCAATTGTTGCTGATGATTCCTCTGCAAAACCCCTTTTCTTTATTTTGATCGATCTCAAGTATGCAATTTGAAGTTCCTCAGCCCACTTAGCCACACCCAAATCAGTCACGTGATAAAGCAATTCCATGACAACAATAGGATCAAACGGGATACAAACTAATTAGCAAATTCTTGAGCTCCTCGTCCCAGCTTGTTTCACAGACAGGCAAAAAATTGTCCTTTAATGCAAAAGGCCATCGATACAGTTGATTGAATTGAAGTCCCAAAGGAAGCCTAGATCGTTATATAGACCAACCAAACCTGTCATAGAAGCAGCACCAATTTACCTTGCTTAATAATCTTTCAAAACAATAGTTTGCCTACTGGTAATGTTAAGGTGGTCAACATTCATACATGACAAACTAGCCAAAACTACTTTTAACATTTTTTTTGTCACCAACCAAAAACACTCGAACCTTGAATTTTATTTTAGCTCAGTTCACCATATATACTGGGAAGTGATGCTCTTCTTAGAGGGTTAATGAGGGCCATCAAGGGAACAATAAGAAACTTGACAGGGTTTTCGTTCATCATAGAAAATCAGAAGGCGTTCGTCCTAAACAGGACATCTGCCATTAGTCAAATTTGACATACAAAAGAACTAAAGGAACTCAAAATGGCCAAGGATTTTGAAAAGAAAATATGAACTTTGGACACTGGGAAATTTCGAGTGTAGTATACAATAATACAATAATGAGTAGCAGAAGTTCATTGGCCTCTAGATGAAAATTTCAAATCCCGGGTTTGCTAATAGGGGAACTGTAAATCACTAGGTAATTCTTGTTTACCTTTGTTGATATTTTCATTCTTGCCTCGCAAGCTGCTATCTGTTTGCAGTCTACAGAAGCTGCCAATGGAAGGATAAATGAAAAACATTGCTATAATGTAATCAACAACAATTATACAAAGGCAAATCCAGAGTTTCCAAAAACAATCAAATAGATATCCAGTGTGAAGCATATCATTCTAAAAAAATAGAGCTTCGAGAAAAGTATCACTATTTGTTCACGCTGGCCATTCAAGGATGGAGTATCTTACTATGCCTTCTATTGACATTAGGGTCTGCATTTTGATCTTGGCTAAAGCATCATGTCAGCTTCTACGACCAACTGCCCCACTCCTTCAATTATGTAAGAATAGCAATTTAGGAAAGTACAGAACCCCATCGCAGAAAACCTTCTTGTCAAAAGAAGATAGTGATGAAAAGTAGGTCATGAATCTCAAACGAAAAATGATTGTTCATTGCTTATTTACCTCTATTCAGGAAACATCACTCCATCAATCAAAAGATAGATCTTGTTCATAATTTCTAAAGATGCAAGTTCCAGATAAGTTCGGTGTTGCTTCCAATGAGTCACAACCAGAAATATCCAAATCAATTAAATTCAACTTTTCAAGTCCCCGAAGCTGTGTAAGTTTCTTGCAGTCTCGAACTCTTAGAGATCGTAACTTCACACATCTCGTCAAATCTGGCAAAGTCTCCATTGATTTACATCCTGTAAAATCCAACTCTTCTAAGAACTCTGCACTGTCAAGACCTATTATTTCGACTAGATTGTCGCACCCAACAGCCACTAATTTCTTCAAACACCGTGATATTGGACAAAAAAAACTTTCAATGGAATTGCAGTCATATAAAAATATGACCTCCAAGGACTCCAAAGCTATATTTGATATATCAATTTCAACTAGGCTATTGCAATGCTCAGCACGTAATCGTTTCAGATGAATCAATCTGAAAGGCCCAATGTTTCAATGGAACTGCACTTTTTAATTGAAAGCTCTTCCAAGTGCATGAATCCGCTGAGCCAAAGTAATGTTAGCTTATCCCACTCCTCAAAACAGAGTTTCAATGGTATTGAGGAAAGCTCGTGGATGTCTTCGAGTAAATGGCGTACCTCAAGATCGAGTTTTCTTAGGTGGATGAGGCTAAAAAGCTGTGGCAGTGTAAGGCTCTGACAAGTGACCGACAGATCTGTTAAGCCCGAAGGAAGCCTTGGCAGCGACCGGAGCTCCTTACAGCCGTTTAGTTCAAGGTGTTGGAGAGAAGAAGGAAGCTCTGGCAGCACCGGAGCTCCTTACAGCCGTTTAGTTCGAGGTGTCGGAGAGAAGAAGGAAGCTCTGGCAGCAACCGGAGCTCCTCACAGCTCCCTTAGTTGAAGGTGTCGGAGAGAAGAAAGATTCCGGACGCTTTCTGGCAGGTCAAATATCGGTGTTGCATAGAGATTGAGAATCTCAAGGGAAGGCAAGTCACCGATTTCACTTGGAATTGCCCCTTTCAAACTAGTGCACCAGATCATTTCTAGAGTCCGCAGATTTTTCAACCTTCCAATAGCACTGGGAAGCTTTTTGATCCCAGAATTACTCAAGTTCAGATGTTGCAAATTCTGTAAATCCCCAATTGAGCTAGGGATTTCTCTCAGTGAATAACATTCGCAGGCAGTCAGTTTCTCCAACTTCCTCAGAGAACCAATGGACATAGGAATCTTTGTAATACCAGAAAGATCTAATATAAGTTCTTCTAAATCTTTTAATTCGCCCACCTCTTTTGGTAGCTTTTTGAGACTTCTACAGTGATTCAAATCTAAGGAAACGAGGCTCGTGAGTTTGCCAATAGAAGGGTGGAGATCCTTTAGTTTGTTACATCCGAACAAGATGAGAATCTTCAACTGTGTAAAAGCCGAGAGATCAGGAGTACATCTTAAATTTTCGCAATTCGTAAGGTTGAGAACTTTAAGCCGCTTTGACGCCTAATACGAAAGAGAATAAACTGTTAAGGAAGGAGTTGATTGGCTAAACAAAAACAAAACCCTAAAATCGCAGAGATAATGTTCTTCTTCTCCTAATCTTACCATGAACGAACTCCATCCTTCCCAATCCTCTTGTGATCTGTTCCCATGATAACCACAACACCGATAAATTCGGTAGATGCAAATTGATCGGTAGATGCAAATTGATCGGTAGAACAAAGAAATCGCTATGACGACCTCAAGCCATCTCACTGAAAAGAGTTCCATGGAGTCTTTGCTTGAAGCTGCCCCGAGAAAGTTGTGGAAACAGGGGCGTCTCTGCAAGTTTTTTAACTTTTTAGTTTTCGCTTTTTTAAATCTTGGATTTGCACGATTGATACCTTTTTATCCTTCCCCTGTACCTTTTGACGACCTTTCGAAAATTAAACAAATGACGTGAAGATAAAGAAAAAGATAGTTATTGCTTTAAAACAACTAAGACAAATGCACCTCAATGTTTTATCCCTTGCTTTTTTCTTTATCAAATTTTGTAGCACATATTTTGACTTTCATTTAAGATGAAATACAAGAAACCATTTTACAACGTATAAATATTTACTTGTAAATTTTCATAAGACTTCTCCATCATTTCTCTAAAGAACGTGTCAAAGAGTGCCAGTGGGCCACTTGTAAGTAGCTAAGGAAGCACCCGGTTTCCATTTCATTAGTTAAATGTAACAATGTGGAAGAGGAAAAAAGGGGGAATTTTTAATATATTCCGATATATAAAAAAGATTACATGGTGGAAAATCAAAAGAAATCAAAAATGATATGCATAATCAAAATGGATATAAAAAATCAAGAGAAATATCCTAAATATCTCTAAAAGATATCTAAATATCTTTAACATCATTAACTATTTGTGTGAAGTGTTCACTCATTTCTTTGAAAATTGAAACTTTTTTATTTTTGGTAAAATATGTTTAAAAAGTGACACGGTGACATTGGTTAGCAGTTTTGACAGGATTGAAAAAATAAGTCGATTTCATAACTAAAACATGAACCGGTTAACTAAAAAGTGACGTAGTTTTAACATTGTTTAATCATCATATGTCCGTTTCCATAAGAACGGAATCGTTCCTTTTTCCATCTTATAAATAAAAAAACATATTGTTTAACTTTCCTACTAAAACATATCATTTAATTAGTTGAAGATGGTGAAAAATAAATTCCCTTATGGCTTTAATTGACTTTTATAATAATACCTAAATTTTCCCCCAAAAGTTTAATTGGTTAGAAATTCGCTTTTATGGTTTGACACATTTGTCGTTGTCTGCTTCAAATATTAACCAGTGAAATGCAATGGGTATAAGTTCTCTTAAGTCTATTCGTCAGAGAAGTCACTAAATTGTTGTAATCACCATCCCATGCTATCTTTCATAATTTTCACTTGTACATCGATCTATACTGTGTATTACATAAAAAAAATCTACTATATGGAAAGGGAATTTCAAACGTCAACCTCTCGTCAAAAGTTTCCACACAAATCATATATATTTCACCAAAATGAACTAAAGAAATAGGATATAACAAAATAGAAATAATCATATTTGAAATAGTCAAGACAATTGGAAATTAATCCCATTCTTATTTCAATTTCCAAAGTTAAATCAAAATCTCTTGAATTGTACAATCATCTAATTTTTTTTTCCGACACTATTTATCATCTTTCAGCATTTTTGTCCATTCAAAACAGAATTGACTTTTCTTTTTCATTTTTCCAAACACAAGTATGGTGTGCTCTTTTTGCTAATGTTAAGAAGTTATTGGATCAACAAAAGACTGACACTAAATCATAGGAACGAACTATTTCAAATTATATCAAGAATATAAAGCTGCTTTGTTTGCCCAACATCTCTTGGTCAATTTCTAGGGTTAATTCCTCTCCATTGATCAGCCGTGACCCTATGACGCTTATCAGATGGACAATATATAATAAAATGACATGAACATTGATAATTTAAGTAAAAGATAAAACATAAAAAATTATAGAGATGTTTGTTGTTTTGAATTAATTGAAATAAGCAAGGTCAATTAAAACCTTGTAATTTGCACATACTATCTTCTTTTTGCTTCTTTAAGAGGAGATAACAATGAAAAGAGATAATATAAATAACTAGTTGAAATCTTCATTTATTTGATTTACGATGTTTGTACTTCATCTTCATTCGTTCTTGTAGTCCTTCAGATTATCAATATTTTCAACTAGATATGACAATGGCATGCTTTTAGTAAATGAGTTTTATAGAGCAAAATTGTAGTTAAAAGATCTTAAATTGATTGTCAAGCGAATCTTTACATATGTAATTTATATCAATGAAATCGAATCAAATGGTATAACTTTTTCATCCTTTAAATACTTATAATCCATTTAGCTGTCACAAATAATCTAAGATGGACATAAATGGATGTTTACATAGATCTTTTTTCCTAATAAGTAAGAGCATCTGTTCATCCTAGATGAAATATTAGAATAGATCATATTAAATATATTGAAATAAGAGGGAAAGAAAAAGAAAGGAGTGCCATATTTTACCCGTTCATAGATTCTTAGTACTTTTGGGACTCCCTCATAGTTGTCGTCCCATGGTCCACTACGTTTCTCAAGCGGTTGTCCTTGGCAAAAAATGCTCCTTCCAAGATCTCTTAGTTGATCATGCACCAGAAATTCACCATGATCTCCAATTTTAATTAAGCACCTCAACTTCAACTCTTCAATGCCTTGACTTGGATAAAGCCCACAATCCTCCCACATGTACATGGCGTATTTAGTGTATTCACTCCTTTCGCCAATAAAGAAACAAACAATATCGAGAAAAATCTGCTTATGTCCTTCTTCTAATGCATCATAACTTATTTGCAATATCTTTTGGACATCTCTATGTGGTTGGTTTTTTAATTGCTTCTGCACATCTTCCCATACTTTTCGATTCATTTTTTTGTACAAGTATGAACCTACAACCTGAAGTGCCAAGGGAAGCCCACCCATGGTGGATACGATATCACGAGATATACCCTCAAAGTCCCTCGGAGAATGGTTCTTATGAAATGCATGTCTATTAAACAAAAGCAAAGCATGCACCTCATCCAATTCATTCAATTCATACTTATGGACTACCTCAAAATCAGACTGATCAAGAATGGCCTCATTTCTAGTTGTAACAATGATCATACTTCCTGCCATAAACCAATTATGTTTCCTAGCCAATGCATCAAGTTGATTCTTGTCATCTATATCATCCAAAAGAATGAGAACCTTTTTTCCTTTGAATCTTGATTTGATTATACTAATTCCATCATCAATTCTAGACACTTTGGTTTTTTTTTAGTAATCCCTTATATTAGTTGACTTTGTAAATAACAATACCATGGCGCCTGGTAGTTTCTCGAACATCTGGAAGGAAGCTACATGCACAAATTTATTTGAGAGTTGATTGTAGATGCACTTGGCAAGAGTTGTCTTGCCTATCCCACCCATGCCATAAATTCCAATCATTCGAGCATTGATGGAAGGATTGTCGATCCAATTCATAATTTCCTTCATACGATCATCAAGTCCAACTAGTTGCTCAGGCACATCTAGCTGAAAATCTTCCCGTAACTTGCTTATAACAGTTTCAACCACACGTTCTATTAATTTTCCCTCATGCCTGTCAAACAACAAAAACAATGAGAAGTTATGAACCTAGACATAGTCTATGCGAAGTATTCTATCCTTATCAACTGAGCTAACCCTTGTTGGCTATATAGGAGGTCGATTTTATCCGGTGGTGATCAAAATTTGAAGACCAAGCATTGGAGTCATTTGGAGGCCTATTGTTTAGTGATTGATACTATTGGCTGGAGGAATTGTTGTTTCTTTGTTTTTTTTTTTTTTTTTTTTGGCTCTATACTAGAGGAAAATGTAAATTCTTGGGCACTATGGGATGCTTTGGTTTCAGTTGTCATTGGTTTAGTTTTCAGGGACATCTTGGGGCGTACTGGTGTTTGTTGTCTTCTCGAGGCATTACGGCTGTTTATTTTGGCGATCTTTTCTGAGCTTGCAGTAAAAGTAATTCATCTGCATTTCCTCGATTCTGCCAAAAGAAGAAAACTTACTTATCAAAAAAGAAAAGTTCAGTAAAGTACCCGTCCGCAATTTTTTGAGATTCCCATCCATTTAAGTAACTAACTTCATTAAGTGCTCGTTGTCCTTCCTGGATATCCTTCTCATCAAAATGCTTCCGACTCGAATGGAAGGCATTTCCAAAATTTCCTTTTAGATGCCGCACATCTGATGGGGCAACTTTGTAAAATATAGGCAACACTATGTGTGATGCGCTCTTCTTACGGTCCATGATATGAACAAGCTCGCGGAGGCACCATTTGCTCGAAGCATAATTTTCGGAGATGATGGGAATCGAAATCTTAGACTGTACAATGGCATTGAAAATCTCTGAATCAAATTTCTCACCAATTGGGATGTTGTTCTCATCCCTGAACACGCAAAACGGTACAGTCCCTGCCTTGATTAGACTGTGATAGAGGTGATCGGTGAATGTATTGCGAGTATCCAAGCCTCTAAAGCTCAAGAACACGTCATATGGACCGCTACCTACACCTGTGGCTTTTGGAGAAACGAGTGAAGAAGTGGATGCTCCTTCGGTGCTCTCTTCCTCTGCCCTCTTTCTCTCTCCCTGAGTTTGTCCTCTGTCCATGGCAATCTGAGGGGGAAAGTTGAAAAGAAAGTTGCTTTTTTGGCTGCTTAAAAGGATTGTTGAATAACAAAAGACGCTTTTAGGATGCTTTTCTGCAAATGCTTGTTGGCCTCGAATAACGTGTTCGTTAATTCCCTAGGTAATAAAGACACGACCTCCAGTTAAGTAAGCTAACGTCGTTTCACTGCAGAAGATTAGGTGGCCCTGAAGAGGCCCCCAAAAAGCCCACATCATTTACTTGTTTAGAAACACAAATTTGAAATTACACAAATTGCATTGTAATTAATCGACTTCCTTAAAGCACATTTGAACAATTACAAAACTTCACGCATGTGGATATTTAAAGGCGGATTCTTTCAGTTCAAGGTAAGACATTGATATTATGTATGGAACTCCATGGAGGCATCTTCCTCTAAATATAAGCTCACACGATGCCTAATCCTTGTCATAATCTTCGACCTTACTCTTATTATTTTTATCCTAATATATAAACAACCCTAACTATCTCCACCACCTCATTTTCACAACCCTTTCTGTCTAATCCCATGTCCATTGGCCAAACTAATGAAGTGTCATGTAATTGTTGCCCAATAAACCACATCCTCCAGATGTGTGCACTTTCCTAATTGGAGGGAATTTCCATCAATCATGTTTTTAATTTGGCGGGTTTCGAGTTTTAGGCATTGCTCATATGTAAAATTAACTAAATCTAAAACATTAATCGAGGAAAAATTTTCAATTGATCAATTGTTTTGATTATGAAGGAAGTCGATGAAAATGATTCTAAATGAAAGGGAAATACTTCCTTTTGGGCCCACATTTTATTTCTTTCTAAAAGTGCATAGAAATGAGAGGAAATGCAAAAATTGCACTTTTCTTCCAATTGGCCTTACTTCCTTTTTAAGGATGAATAGAATGAACGATAATTAAGTCTATCAATGAAATTAAGTTCCATTAACATCATTTCCACCCAACATGCATCCAAACATTTTTTGAGGACTTTTAACTTATTTCTCCAAGAAAACTCAAGCTTCTCCAACAAGCTGATACGTTCTTCTCTCTTCCAATGACTCGGAACAAGGTACTCTCCCTCTTAGAACTTCAATCAATCTTAGACCGACTTTGTTCTCCCTCTCTCCCTCGCTCTTTTCTCTTTTTGTGTGAATGTTGCTTCTCTATCCGTTTCAGGTTGTTTGCTTCACTTCTTTGATGTTTTTGTTCAAATTTGATGATTTCATATTTTAATTTTATTTAAAATTGTCATATTCTTAATGATAGAGATGAACAAATAGTTGTTGTCATTTCTCTCTTATTTATCTCGTGTTGGCCCCAAATGCCAATAATTTTATATAAGATGAATCTATGATATGATGTTACCAAGCTATTCACTTCAAACTTTCAAATTTAAATTATTGATTGATAAATTGTCTGCAAAATAGAGTTATAATTTGTTAAATGACACCAAATGAGCATAACACGTTAGTATTAAGTTACTAATGATATATGAAATACTTGTACACTGTCCTTGAGTTCTTTTCTGGGTCTTTTTTTATTACAATTTTGTTGGCATATCATTCAACTCTTGAAAAGTCAGTAAAACAATGATCAAAAAAGTATGCAAAATATTCAAACAATAAAAGATAATTTAGGAAAAAGCATAGAAAAGAAGGGAATGAAGTGTCTAGGCTTACTTTTAGAAGGAAGCAGTGATATTTAGAGGTAATGTCCAAAAGGCTTTTGAATTATGAATTCACAACACATAGAAACTTTCATGAACATGAATTGAAAGTAAAAAAGGGAATGAAAGATGTATGGCAATTTGAGGGCGAAAGTTGGAGCAAAAGATGCTTTTTTGCTGCATAAAAAGGATCGATGAACTAATCTCCAAGAACAATAATGAACATAAATCCATTACCACACAAGGAAAAACGAACATGAAATCTTTAATTAATTGGTAATTGATTGACTAGGAGCAGTTGCAGATGCTTTTAGCCCTCGCCTTATCTTCTTTTGGACCTCAAACTATTCAAGTCAAACTTGTTGGCTTGATCCACCCACGAGTACCGTGTACGTTAATTTTTCAATTGGGCTATAAAGAACTAGAATTTGTGTACAACTATATGGCATTCAATTAAGAATATAAGCATACATTTGGTTTTTATTTGGTTATTGAAACTCAGAATTTGATAAATCATTTAAAGATAATAATTGAGTTGAAATGAATTAGAAATGTGTGAAAGACTTCAAGAAAGGACCAAGCTAGTAATTGTGGATGTGATTTTATATTTTAATTTTGTTTAAAATTGTCATATTCTTAATGAGGTTGGAAATGTGAGGTAGAGATAAACAAATGCTCATGGATTTTTATCTTTTATCTATTTCACGTTGGTACCACATGCTACAATTCCATGTAAAATGAATTTATTTTGAATTAGTATGCTATCACCAAGCCTTTCAATTCAAATTTTCAAATCTAAAAAGTTGATTGATATCTTGTCTATAAAATAGAGCTATAATTTGTTAGATGGCACCAAACGAGGAGTGGATGCTCCCTTAGTGCTCTCTTTTTATGCACTCTTTTTCTTCTTATTGAGATTATTGAACGTGGTTATTTATCTTTTATCTATTTCACGCTGGCACCACATGCTACAATTCCATGTAAAATGAATTTATTTTGAATTAGTATGCTATCACCGAGCCTTTCATTTCAAATTTTCAAATCTGTAAAGTTGATTGATATCTTGTCTATAAAATAGAGCTATAATTTGTTAGATGGCACCAAATGGAGGAGTGGATGCTCCCTTAGTGCTCTCTTTTTATACACTCTTTTTCTTCTTATTGAGATTATTAAACGTAGTTATTGATCTTTTATCTATTTCACGCTAGCACAACATGCTACAATTCCATGTAAAACAAATTTATTTTGAATTAGTATGCTATCACCGAGCCTTTCATTTCAAATTTTCAAATCTATAAAGTTGATTGATATCTTGTCTATAAAATAGAGCTATAATTTGTTAGATGGCACCAAACGGAGGAGCGGATGCTTCCTTAGTGCTCTCTTTTTATGCACTCTTTTTTCTTCTTATTGAGATTATTGAATACAAGCATAAAGACACAAGAAGCACCGCAAAGGAACGACTTGAAATGGAAGTAGAATAGGATAATTGGCTAAATTTGTGATAATTCAGGTTAAATTGATTAATCACATTTTGAAGAATGAATTTATTGTTTGTAAAGAAAGAGGTGTAAGAAATGAGTGATATAAAGCTAGGTGACTCTCCTAATATGCGTGTATGGCTCAATTTATTCGATTGTTTTCATGTGTGTGTCATAAGATCGATTTATATTTTTTTTCTTACTATTGGATATCATGTAAAAGATCTTAAGAAGTATCATACTATGGACTTTGGTATGTTTTATATTGCGATGATTGAAATTATCATGAGTTGTGAGCAGGTAAAAAGTAGCAATATAGTTAAAATGCTCAAACTCTCACCGTACTTTTTAATTCCTCATTTACTTTTCTTTTTTTCAAGTAAAGACTTGGTCAATTTTTGAAGCTTTGAAGTGAGAAAATGATTTTTTTTTTTTTTTTCTTGCTAAAGAAGGGAGAAAATGAATTAGAGGTGAAAGGAATACACTTTCTAGGATTAATGGTCCAACAATTCGAGTAAAACAGGATATTACTCATTTGGAATGTTCTAGAGGGAGGTAAAATTGTCGAATGAAGTCTCCTTAAGAGAAGACTTGCTCTTAGGATGATTGGTTTCAGGATAAATGGGTTCTAAACAAAGAATTAGGAACTTATTATGTAATGATTGGTTCTCCTCTTTTATAACCGAGAACCAAAGTAGTTGACCCAGGAACCAGCCTACTTTTATTTTTTTGATTTATTTTTCCATAAATTGATCTAGGACCTTCAAACATAGAGAAACCTCACAATGCAAAAGAAAAATAGAATGGTCTCTGAATTCAACCGAAATGTGGCAAATTTGCGCGCAACAGAGTCTAGTGCACTTGCAGACCTACTCGCTCTAGTTCAACAAAAGATTAGTACTGAATTACGATGCAACTAAGAATCAGACAGCAAGGCCATCATAGGATTAGCCACATCTAAAGTCGAAAACAAAAGGCTTTCCTTTTTTCACTGAAGTCAAATCTAAGCTGGGGACATACCTCGTCAATAGGCAACAACGACTCCAAAAGAGAGAATAGAAGACCCTCCTCTGCTATTCAGCAACCACCCCCACATCCCCAATAGACAAAAAGGGCCCAGAGCACACTTAGTTCAGCCGATTATTCCAATAATAAAGTGACAAAATCAAAATAAACGAGATGCTAATAAGAGATCAAAAAGTGATTACCACAAGCGAGCTAAGATGCGAAGAGAGGCACGAGATCGGAGAGAGAGGAACCGTAAACAAGCCTGGGCGAGAACTTTCAAGAGGGATAAAGAACAGAGAAAGCGAGTGAGGACTAATCAGTAGACAATAGTCTCAAATTGTTTGCAAGAGAGAGATGAATAATAAAGTGAAAACGAATGATAATGAAATGAGAGAGAGAGAGAGAGAGAGAGAGAGAGAGAGGACCAATTAGTAGTAGGCGATAGTCTCGAATTATTATTGATGGACCTATATCTTCATATGGCTGATTGACTAGTAGCAATAAAATTGTTTTCAGGTGGCAAGCCAAGTCAAGCCACACAATTTGGACCAGAGTACGGAATGACCACTTCTGTTCATATCTACTTAGAAACCATTTTGTTAAACTGATAATCGTGGCTCTAACCGACATGTGAATCTTCCATTATATTATTTTCAAAGACGTTCTTACTCCTGTAAATGCTACATTCTCCTCCCACCCTAAACATGGATAGATCATATTGTCAAATCCATCATAAGTCAGTAATTTTCTACGCTATATATATGTAAAAGTCATGTCTTTGCTCTAAGCAGTAAAAACGCATGAAAACCACACTTAATGATGAGTTTCTCTAATTCAATCTACAAAGATAAAGTCCACCTAAAAATTGTCCACATATTAAATATGTGCAAGTACGTTGAAAGCAGCAGCTTTGCTCACTTTCAAGTTTTCCATTGTAACCAGCACAAAAAATGGTAATATTGTGAATTTTTCATAATTTCCGGAAGACATTTGAATTATGAATTTGGTGAATTTAAAGTTAAAAAGAAAATGAAAGATGCTTTTATGCTGCATAAAAGTATCGATGAACTAATCTCTACGAACAAGAATGAATATGAATATGTTACCATGCAAGAAAAAACCAACATGAAATCTTTAATTAATTGGTAATTGATTGACTACGAGCAGTTGCAGATGTTTTTAGACCTCGCCTTGTCTTCTTTTGGACCTCACACTATTCAAGTCAAACTTGTTGGCTTGATTAACTCACGAGTGATGTGTTCATTAATTTTTCAATTGGGCTATAAAGAACTATAATCTGTGCACGAGTATATTATATTCAATTAAAATTATAAGCATATGTTTGGTTTTTTTTTTTTTTTTTTTTTGGTTATTGAAAATCAGAATTTGATAAATCATTCAAAAGACAATAATTGAGTTGGAACAAAATTAGAAATGCGTGGAAGACATTGAGAAAGAACCAAGCTAGTAATTGTGGATGTGATTTTATATTTTAATTATGTTTAAAATTGTCATATTCTTAATGAAGTTGGAAAGGAGAGGTAGAGACAAACAAAAATGCTCTTGGCTATTTATCTTTTATCTATTTCATGCCGGCACCGCATTCTCCAGTTCTATGTAAAATGATTTTATAGTGGCATGTTATCACCGAGCCTTTTGTTTCAAATTTTCAAATCCAATATCTTGTCTATGGAATTAGAGCTATAGCGCTCTTTTCTTTCTCCATGTTAGTCTGAATGATTAGAAATTAGGTACGGATTCGATGGAAGAAGGAGAAGAAGAGAAGGAAGTAAGAGGAAGCTGCTGCGGAAAATTCAGAGTCGACCACCTTGAGAATGGCGTTGAGTGCTTGTCCCCATTTTTGTGGAGGGCCCATCTTGAGAATATCACCGCAGAGAGGTGTAAGAAATGAGTGATATAAAGCTAGGTGAATCTCCTAATATGCGCGTATGGCTCGATTTATTTGATTGATTTCATTTGTGTCAAAAGATCAACTAGATTTTTTTCTAGGATTAATGGTCCAACAATTCGAGGAAAATAGAATATTACTCATTTGGAATACTATATAGGGAGGTAAAATTGTTGAATGAAATCTCTTTAAAAAAGACTTACTCTTAGGATGATCGGTTTCAAGATGACTAGATTCTTAATTAAGAATCACGAACTTATTCTTTAATAATCGGTTCTCCATTATTGTAACCGAGAACCAAACTAGTTGACCCCGAACCACCCAACTATTTTTTTTTTTCTATAAATTGATCGAGGACCTTTAAACACAGAGAAGCCTCACAATGAATAAAAAAAAAAAATTGGTCTCTGGATTCGAGCGAAACATGGCAATTTTGCACGCAATAGAGTCTAGCGCATTTCCAAACCTACTCGTTCTAGTTCAACAAATGCTCAATACTGAATCACAATGCAACTAACAATGAGGCAATAAGGCCATCATAGGATTAGCCACATCTAAAGTTGAAAACAAAGGCTTTCTATTTTCATCGAAGTCAAATCTGAGCTGGGGACATTCCTCGTTAGGAGGTAACAGCGACTCCAAAAGAAAGAATAAAAGGCCCTCCTCTGCAATTCAGCAGCCACCACCACATCCCCAATAGACCAAAAGGGCCCAGAACATACTAGTTCGGCCTATCATTTCAATAATAAAGCGACGAATCAATAGAAACGACATGCTAATAAGGGATGAAAAAGTGATTACCTTTCGTGAGTTGAGATGCAGAGGGAGGCGTGAGATCGGCGAGAGAAGACCCTAAACAAGTCTGGGCAAGAACTTCTAAGAGGGAAAGAACAGACAGAGAGTGAGGACTAATCAGTAGATGATAATCTCGAATTGTTCTGCAAGAGAGTGCAAGAGAGAGGCCAAATGTGAAAGATAAAAGTAAGAAATGAGAGAGGGAGAGAGGGAGAGAGAGAGAGAGGACCAATGAGTAGTAGACGATAGGCTGATTGACTGGTAGCAATTAAATTGTTTTCAAATGGCAAGCCAAGTCAAGTCACGCAATTTGGACCCGAGTACGGAATGCCCACTTCTGTTCATATCTACTTATAAAACATTTTGTTAAACAGATAAATGTGGCTCTAATCGGCTTGTGAATTTTATGTCAAAGTCGTTCTTACTCTGTAAATGCTACATTTCCCTTCCACCCTAAATATGCATAAATCATATCGTCAAATCTATCATAGGTCAGTAATTTTCTACACTATATATACGTAAAAGTCTTTGTTGAAAGCAGTAAAATCGCATGAAAACCACACTTTATGACAAGTTTCTCTAATTCAATCCACTAAGATAAAGTCCACCTAAAAATTGTCCACAAATATGTGTAAGCTCATTGAAACCAGCAGCTTCGCTCACTTTCAAATTTCCATTGTAACCAGCACAAAAAAATAGTGCAATTGTGAATTTTTCATAATTTCCGGAAAACATTTGAATTTTTTGTCATTTTCTAGAAATTACAAAAATTGCCAATATAAGGGAAAATGGTTTTATGGACATTTAAAAATTCTCTAGTTGACCTGATCGGTTCAGATAAATTTTTGTTGTTGACAATTCTGATCCATAGCCTTTGAAAGGTTTTGTGCGACTCTTGAAGAGAATAGACCAGCACGATCGATATTTGGAAAAAATCTAGTTTTTAAATGTATTCAAGGAAAAAAAAAATTATTTCTGCAAAAATTGAGTATTTTGGATGTTTCAGGCTTTAAGTACTGTTGGCTCCGACCAAAAAAAAAAGTAATTTTGGACAATTAGGGTGAACATAGGACCAACGGACGCAAAATCGGGTTTAGAAGGGTATTCTCGTAATTTTAATCGAACGGGCTTTTTGTCCCAAGGGAATTTCACATGTATTATTCCGTAGGCCTTTGAGGATGTTAGGCGATAAAGCGGTGAGTAATAATCAAATGTATTTTTGTCCTATCAATTGCAATAGACCGGAGGACGAAGGTCGGACTTACCTCCAGAAGGGGGTATTCAGAGATGAAATCACTGTGATAGGCGTCGGTGTTTGAGAAGAAGCCGCCTTTGAAGCAGATCGAGTGTGTCTGAGTTCCGAAAGGCAGCACAATCCCGAGGATCACCTTCACGCCTCGACCTGGACCGGCTTCGTTTGGAAATACGCCGAGGTAAATTTGCAGATCATCTCAGGTCAGAACATCACGAGAAAGGACGAGTACGGCTACAAAATCACCAACAACAGGCAAGGAACTTACTATCTCTCGATTAAATCGCAGCTCTTCTCTGGTATATCTGGAGATCCCAGAAACGACCCTCGTGTTCCCAGCGAAGACCGCGCCACCAAACCCAGGAACCCTAATCGCCTCAGCGGAGTCCACGATCAGAAATTATAGCGAGCGGAACACTAAAAAGTTGGAAACTCGACGCGATTCGAGTCGATTTTACCTGTTAATCGATGCCCGCCGAAAACCCCGTCCCTCAAGAAAACTATCGATGGGGTTCTTTGAAGCCGGTGGTTCGGAAGGAGCGATTGCAGGTGCTCTTCGCGACGGCCTCAGGCGTACTGCTCGATGGATTCACGAGAAAGAAGATCCCTTGCTTCCTCCGCCGATTCAAGCTGAAGCTCTCGCTCTGGTAGAGGATTCGATGTGCTTCAGATCTAGAAGTAGAGACAACTTGTGGTGGATGGCGTTTCTTGGACGAGGCAATTATTTACTTCTTTTGATTCTGCCTTTTTGACCAAGACTACCAGAACAATCCTTTCCTCGAAATTGGCAAGACGACCCCCTATAGACTTCACTTATTAATTCTTTTTGTTATTATATTCTGTGGCCAAGCAAATCATAGTGGAAATTAACTTTTTTACACGATGCTAGTCCTCAACAGCCACGGAATCATCTCCTTTTCTTTCTTTCTTTTTTTTTTTTTTTGTCAAACGAAATTATCTCCTTTACTTGGGAACTTTTGCAAGGTGTTCATATTGAAAATTACTTCTTCTCTTGCCTCGAAAAGTGAGTGCAATGAGCTAGGGACACACAATCTTACCATGGATTTGCGTGTCCTCAATGAGAAAATTTACTATTTTTACAAACGAACCCCCACCTTGTGTTAGTTCTCTTTGTAGTGGAATCACATGGCCGCACAAATCAAAGTGAAGATGGACAACATTTTGCTTTCCCTTCCTATTGAAATAAAAGCCTCTCACCGTTGGAGGCATTGAAATAGTCATTATCGACAAAAAATTAGGTCTAAACATTTTCGTGAGTCATAAAGGTATCTTTTGCTCATTCGTTATTGTTAGCGGTTTTAGTGGAAATGTTTGTCAACTTCATTTTCCACAAGACAAACACACCCTTAATGTCAAACAGCTTCAATGTTTAAAACT
Source organism: Eucalyptus grandis (assembly GCF_016545825.1). Lineage (NCBI taxonomy): Eukaryota > Viridiplantae > Streptophyta > Magnoliopsida > Myrtales > Myrtaceae > Eucalyptus > Eucalyptus grandis. The sequence continues at coordinate 29,981,829 of NC_052618.1, read as the reverse complement.
AGGAGAGGGAAATTTGAAACAGACGTTTTACTTTGGTTTATGGCAAGTAAAATGGATTGCAAATATCTTTGGTTTTTGCACGTGTGAAAATGAGAAAACACGGTCTCTGTCTTCCACAGTGTTGCTGGGTCATTGGATGTGGGAACCAAAGAAGATTTGCGTAAAAAATTGAATGCGGTTCTAGCGGATAGTTTTTAATTTTCACCCATACTACGACTTAATAATGGATTGAATCACAAAATTCGTAATAACTTTTTTTTATATAATTATGATGTAATCAGAGCAGCTTGATATATTTCATTTCATATTTTAAATTTGCAGCTTGCTGAAATTATATTTAAAAGAAGGTAATGAAGGAGGTGATGTATACTCATATTTAAATCAATCTCGGTTGGTTATTTATGTGGAAAGCATACAACTTCCAAATCATGATTGTTAGCTAATCATATTTCATAGCATCAATCTCGGTTACTGACTTACGATGGATTTGACAGTATGATCTATCCATGTTTAGGGTGGGAGGAGAATGTAGCATTTACAGGAGTAAGAACGTCTTTGAAAATAATATAATGGAAGATTCACATGTCGGTTAGAGCCACGATTATCAGTTTAACAAAGTAGTTTCTAAGTAGATATGAATAGAAGTGGTCATCCGTACTGTGGTCCAAATTGTGTGGCTTGACTTGGCTTGCCACCTGAAAACAATTTTATTGCTACAAGACAATCAGCCATATGAAGATATAGGTCCATAGATAATAATTCGAGACTATCGCCTACCACTAATTGGTCCTCTCTCTCTCTCTCTCTCTCTCTCTCTCTCTCTCTCTCTCTCACTTTATCATTTGCATGCGGCCTCTCTCTTGCAAACAATTTGAGACTATTGTCTACTGATTAGTCCTCACTCGCTTTCTCTGTTCTTTATCCCTCTTGAAAGTTCTCGCCTAGGCTTGTTTACAGTTCCTCTCTCTCTGATCTTGTGCCTCGCTTCACACCTCAGCTCACTTGTGATAATCACTTTTTGATCTCTTATTAGCATCTCGTTTATTTTGATTTTGTCACTTTATTATTGGAATAATCGGTTGAACAAAGTGCGCTCTGGGCCCTTTTTGTCTATTGGGGATGCGGGGGTGGTTACTGAATAGCATAGGAGGGTCTTCTATTCTCTCTTTTGGAGTCGCTGTTGCCTATTGAACGAGGTATGTCCCCGGCTTAGATTTGACTTCAGTGAAAAAAGGAAAGCCTTTTGTTTTCGACTTTAGATGTGTCTAATCCTATGATGGCCTTGCTGTGTGATTCTTACTCACATCGTAATTCAGTATTAATCTTTTGTTGAACTAGAGCGAGTAGGTCTGCAAGTGCTGTGACATCCCGATTTTTCTCAATTTTATTTTCAGTCAATTGAGTCGGGCAATTCATCCGTGCATGGAGCTCGTCTCTTAGAGTTGGCCACTCACGAGGGAACTAGTTTATTGAGCGAAGTAATTAAGGAATTTTACCGCGTCAGACTTGGGGACTGATCACCCTCGGGTTTGATGCAAGAAAATTTCCCCAAAAACTACTCAATGGATTAGGCGAGCTGAAATCGCATCGGATTGAATTCAACCGTAAAAATTGGGATTGAACTTAGAAGTTGGAAGCCGGTCATGTCACATACCCTATTAGGAACCTTGGATTAAATTATGGACTTTGATTTGGACTCAATTGGAAGAGAATTGATGGAAATTGAAGTAATTAGATGTGCAAGGACTTGGACCCCCGGCGGAAAATGAAATCGAACCTATTGGACTAAAGTTGTGGAGGGTTTGGAGTTAGTGGATGATGATGTCACTAGTGAGGTCATGGATGAGGCAAGATGGGCTAGGGTGGTGACAAGTGGAAGGTGGGGATGAGGACTTGGAAAGGTGGGATGTCACTTCCCTCTTGTCCCCATCACCCTCAAGCTTTGAATTTGGAGGAGAGAGAGGGAGTGTGCGTGCGAACCAGAGGATCAGCCGAGCTCCGTCCGCTCCTTCGCCGCTCGACCGTCGCCGCCGCCTCGTCCACCGTTCGCCGGAGCTCGCGTCGCCGTCGCCGCTCGCCCGCGCGCGACCGCACGCCCTCCCGCGCCGAACCGCTCGCCTCCGTCTCCGCCAGTCGAGTCCCGCACCGTCGCAGTTCCAAGCCGTCCGCTGCTCGCCGTCGCCGAAGCTCCGTCGCCGCCGTCCGCCGCCGTAAGCCACTACCCCGAGCCCTAGCTTCCTTCGCCGGTCATTCTCCGCCGTTTCTCCGTCCGTTCAGCCGCCATTCCGCCGCCCTTTCGAGCCGGTTAGTTGCTGGAAGGAAAACCAGCAAGGTCTTGCATCTTCCGAGCTCGTTTTGGTCCCCTTCTAGTGCTCATTTGGTCTTGATCCGTGTAGGTTTGTCGTCGGCGTCGTCGAGCTCTTCGCCGAAACCCGTCGGAAAGCGATTCCGGTGAGTTTACCTCACTAATCCGCGATTAGCGAGATAATGATGCCCTAAGTATGTTTAGCTTAGGGTGATTGAGATTAGGTGGTTAGATTGGCTTAATTGGTTGTGGATTATATTATGGTGATTGTTTAAAGTAAATGATGTTTAGTTTAATGATTAAGTATGTTTATTTTTAAAATAAACCTTGATGTGACTTAAAGGAGTTTATTTACGAATTAAATAAATGCCTCGAAATTGTTGGATTAAATAATATTATAGCTTATTCCGAAATTCATTAAAATATATTATTTTTATAAAAAAAAAAAAAAAAAAAAAAAAAAAAAAAAAAAAAAAACTCGAAGAATTTGTTTTGACCCTAGTTGCTCAGTATGTCGTGCCGATCATTGCTGTGCTTGTAGAATTTGAAATTTATGATTGGTTGTGGCGAATTGAATGTGATTTCGATTTATGAGGATTCTTTATATAATCCTAAATGTGGGAATTGAGGAGAGATGAGGTCGTGAATATGCCACCTATTAGAGGTCGCGCCCAGTGGGGCCGTTTTATGCCACCTATTAGAGGTCGCGCCCGATGGGGCCGTGAATTGCCACCTATTAGAGGTCGCGCCCGATGGGGCCGTGATGTGCCACCTGATAAAGGTCGCGCCCAGTGGGGCCGTTTTATGCCACCTATTAGAGGTCGCGCCCGATGGGGCCGTGAGATGCCACCTGATAAAGGTCGCGCCCGACGGGGCCGTGATATGCCACCTGATAAAGGTCGCGCCTGGGGCCGTTTTATGCCACCTATTAGAGGTCGCGCCCGATGGGGCCGTGAATTGCCACCTATTAGAGGTCGCGCCCGATGGGGCCGTGATGTGCCACCCGATAAAGGTCGCGCCTGGGGGCCGTTTTATGCCACCTATTAGAGGTCGCGCCCGATGGGGCCGTGAGATGCCACCGATAAAGGTCGCGCCCACGGGGCCGTGATATGCCACCTGATAAAGGTCGCGCCCAGTGGGGCCGTTTTATGCCACCTATTAGAGGTCGCGCCCGATGGGGCCGTGAATTGCCACCTATTAAAGGTCGCGCCGAGTAGGGCCGTAGTTGAGAGCAATGATTGATTTGCCAAGAATGACATGTAATCGGCCGAGTCGATTGATCGCTGAGACGATCCAGGTGGTTGAATTGGTTTGGTGATGTGATTATATCATGGGTGTTTGGTTATCATAATTCCAAGTGGTTGAATTATATAAATTGTGCTAACCTGCAGATGAGGGCTAAGCCGAGGTAAGTCTTCTATATGTTGTGGCTAAGCTACTTCGGGCGTATTTACTTTCTAATAGAGGTTTAGGAGGGGTTGAACTTGCTTTGAGACAAAGTCTCATCCCGGTTTGGGGAAAAACATTACAGGACTGTAGATGGCGAGACCCCCGGAGATGAGTGGCTGGCCGACGGAGATTGACCGGACGACCGAGAGTACTCCCGACCCGGGAGCCCTTGGGTCTATCAGGTTGGTGAGGACCACCATTTGGGTCGAGGTGAACGTGAACAATAGAGTACCTTACTTTTTAGGGCTTGGTTTCATCGGAGCAGATGGGGTTAGGATTGGCCCCCTTGACAAAGATGGACATTCCACTCGGCGGTGATGACTCGCCATTTTGGGAGAAGGTGTAGTAGATCATCCCGATGGTCGAGTGATCAACGCTTCACCCCGGCCTCTGGTGACTCGATCCTGAGGATGTAGGGTCGACCAATGGGGACGACCAATAGTCCTAGGATTGTGTCTTTTCCTTTTTGAGCGAACTGATTCGTGCTGTGCAGGCTAACCCTCTTTTGATGCACATAGACTCGACCCATTTTTGGTGCATAGGCCCCGATCCGGTTGATGTATGTAAGCCCTGGTTTGTTAATGATGTATGAAAGTATGTTGTTTGATTTTGAATTGATGTTCCTGCTGTTCCTATCCCGTATGCTTTTGTAAGGGATTTTCTTAATACGTTCCGCTTGCGCATTAAAGAATAAATTGGGGTCGGCGACACTACCTGGGAATGTCGCATTTGCACGACCATGGCGGGTTGTTTCACGTGTCTCGGGGTTCGGGGCGTGACAACCCCGTTTAAGTGGTATCAGAGCATGGTTGTGTATGGAGTGATAAGGACGATGAGTCGCGGGATAGTTAGTAGGAAGAACTTTTCATTTTCTAATGCAAGTGATTGTTAGTTGTTTGTTAACTTGCTGTGAGGTCACTTAAATTCTAATGTTATATTGGAATTGCAAATAGGCATCTATATTGAGCCTGTAGCATGAGTGACCGAGTGCCGAGAGCTGCTAGGAAGAGAGCAGTAGGCCCCGTGTTTCGGGGTGGGCTGCCGATGAGGGTTGGTGCCCGAGGTGCCGCGGCGCGAGCACAGCCGAGGCCGGTGCGAGTGGTGCGCAAAATCGCCTCCCGAGGATGCAGCAGCCCCGAGATCCGAGGTTTGTTGGGATCATGCGGATGCTTGAGATGATGGGTAACAGACTAGACCAGCAGGCCGCCGCTTCAGCCGCCGCTATCGCCGCTGCCACCAATGCTGCTGCCGCCGCTAATACCGCCGCTGCTGCTGCCGCCGCACCGGTTGCCGAGCCAGAAGAGGAACTTGAGGAAATTCCACTTGAGGATGTGGCCGCTGGGAGGCCTAGGCAGAAGTTGGTACAACACTTTCTGAGATTGAACCCACCAACGTTCACGGGAGCGGGAGATCCCGGGCCGGCAGCACTATGGGTTCGGGAACTAGAGAATGCCTTCGAGCCGCATTGTGAAGGAGAGAAGGTCGTGCTTGGCGGCCTATCGTTGAGGGGGACCGCAGCCACATGGTGGAAGACTAATAAAGGGATAGTGTTCCCTGATGGTGTAGCTCGGGAGTGGAATGCGTTTCTAGAAGCCTTCAATGAGAAGTACTTTTCTGATTGTGCTAAAGAGTTGAAGATGGCGGAGTTCCAACGCCTTCGTCAAGGTACCATGACAGTCGATCAGTATGAAGCGAAGTTTGCTGAATCGTCGCAGTATGCCCCCGAATTAGTCCGAAACCGGCACCGACCGAAGGTTTAGAGATGGGCTTAGATCGGAGGTGAGGAGCTTTTTGGTCCCGTTAGATCTGAAGGAATACAAGGATCTTTACAAGCGGGCTCAGCTGATTGAGAAGGACCAGAATGAGAAAGCTGCCGCGTCTGGGTCGCGGTTTAATTCAAGCAGAAGTGATAATCGGTTTGGGAAGAGGCCGATGGCTGGAGGAAGGTACCCAGTTCCACCCAACAGGAAGGGTGGAGTGGGGAAGTCGTCATCGAGCTACAAGGAAGCATGTCGCTCGTGTGGGAGGCGACATGACTCAGCCCTGTGCCCTCTTAGGACGGGTGCCTGCTTTGAATGTGGCCAGCAGGGTCACCGTATGAAGGAGTGTCCCAGGAGATTTGAGAGACAGCCTCAGTTGCCACCGCCGCCGCCGCTGGGCCAGAACAGAGGATTCGCACCGCAGATCATGCCGCCGGGTGGAAGGAACCGACCTCCAGCTCAAGGAAGGACTTATGCACTGACCAGAGGACAGGCGGAGGATGCGCCTAACGTGGTCACAGGTATGGTCTTGCTGAACGACCAACCCGCTTATGCTTTGTTTGATCCCGAGCTTCGCATTCATTTATAGCTGAAAGATTTGTTAAATTGGTAGGATTAATTCCTGAATTGTTGGAGTCTGTGATTAGTATATCTACCCCGTTGAAAGATAAAGTGTTAGCTACGGTAGGGTGCCTTGGTTGCAAGTTAGTGATTGGTGAGCGAGAGGGGAGGATAGACCTGATAGTCCTAGCCATGTATGATTTTGATGTGATAATTGGCATGGACTGGCTCACCAAGCAACGAGCCAAGATGGACTGTTATCGCAAGGCGATTCAGTTTAACCCGTTAGGGGGTGAGAGCTTTGAATTTATTGGGAGTCGAGGAGGGCCCTCGGTTTCCTTAATCTCATCGCTCGAAGCAACCCGCTTGCTAGGCAAGGGTTGTCAAGGTTACCTAGCAACTGTCGTAGATACGACAGTAGAGGAGTTAAAGATTGAAGATATCGCAGTGGTACGAGAGTTCCCAGACGTTTTTCCGAAAGAATTACCGGGTTTACCGCCAGAGAGAGAAATAGAGTTTGTGATCGAATTAGCCCCCGGGACAGAGCCAATCTCTAAAGCTCCTTACCGAATGGCCTTGTCAGAGCTTAAGGAACTAAAGGTGCAAATGCAAGAATTGTTGGATAAAGGATTTATACGTCCGAGTGCATCACCTTGGGGAGCACCGGTATTGTTTGTGAAGAAGAAAGATGGTTCATTACGCTTGTGCATCGATTACCGACAGCTCAACCAGGTGACAATTAAGAACAAGTATCCGTTGCCAAGGATTGATGATTTGTTTGATCAGCTTCAAGGGGCGTCGATATTTTCTAAGATCGACTTGAGGACGGGGTATCATCAGCTGAGAATCAAGAAGGAAGATATCCCGAAGTCGGCGTTTCGCACTCGATACGGCCATTATGAGTTTACTGTGATGCCGTTTGGGTTGACAAACGCCCCGGCTGCTTTCATGGACCTAATGAACCGGGTGTTCAAAGAGTACTTAGATCAGTTTGTAATTGTTTTCATCGACGACATCCTAGTGTATTCAAGGAGTACTGGGGATCATGAAAAGCACTTAAGGATAGTGCTTCAGACCTTAAGAGATCACGAGCTGTACGCCAAGTTTAGTAAGTGCGAGTTTTGGCTGACTCGTGTAGCTTTCCTAGGTCATGTCATCTCTGGAGAAGGAATCTCAGTGGACCCCGCAAAGATTGAGGCAGTGATCAACTGGCCGAGACCGACGACAGTGACAGAAATTAGAAGTTTTCTGGGTTTAGCAGGGTATTACAGACGGTTTGTAGAAGGGTTTTCAAGGTTAGCATCGCCAATGACGAGACTTTTGAAGAAGGAAGAGGAATTTGTGTGGACGGATAAGTGCGAGAATAGTTTCCAAGAGCTTAAGCATAAGCTAACTACCGCACCCGTGCTTACTATTCCATCCGGTCCGGGAGGGTTTGAGATCTACAGTGATGCGTCTTTTAAGGGATTAGGTTGTGTGTTGATGCAGCATGGTAGGGTTGTTGCGTATGCGTCCCGTCAGTTGAGACTTCATGAGCTGAATTACCCGACGCATGACTTAGAGCTAGCAGCGATCATCTTTGCCCTGAAGATTTGGAGGCATTATTTGTGTGGGGAAAGATTTCAGATCTTCACTGATCATCAGAGTCTCAAGTACCTATTCTCTCAGAAGGAGTTGAATATGAGACAGCGTCGGTGGATGGAGCTCTTGAAGGACTACGACCGCGAGATTTTGTATCACCCTGAAAGGCGAATAAAGTCGCCGATGCACCGAGTAGGAAGTCTTGATTGCCCGGATGGTACTTAAGGAATGGGGCTTAATTGAAAGAGCACGGGATTCAGATTTTAAGTTTGAAGTAGGCCACCTTTCGAACCTTGGGCCACCCTTAGAATTGAACCGAAGTCAGTCGAATCGAACGTCTGCGACAGACGGATCCAGATGTTCAGAAAATCCTGCAAGAGGATGCAGAGAAAAGAAAGGCTGACTTTCAGATTTCTGAAAATGGAACATTGAGGTTCCAAGGACGATTGGTTGTACCTGACGATGTGGAGCTTAGAGAAGAAATTCTGTCAGAAGCGCATCGTAGCGTTTCTGAAGATACATCCCGGTAGTACCAAATGTATCGTAATCTGCGTCAACACTACTGGTGGTGTGGCATGAAGGCGGATATCGCCAGGCATGTCGCCAAGTGTTTGACGTGTCGCGGAGGTGAAAGCTCGCATTGCAAACCGGGAGGACTTTTGCAACCCCTTGAGATCCCAGTGGAAATGGGAGCATATCACGATGGACTTCGTGGCGGGACTACCGAGGAGCCGAGAGGGAACGATTCGATTTGGGTAGTGGTGACCAGTGATCGACAAAGTCAGCCCACTTCATTGCAGTTCGAAGAGACTTGAGTTTGGATAGACTGGCAGACCTATATGTACGTCAAGTAGTTCGTATGCATGGGGTGCCAGTTACAATTACTTCGGACAGAGACCCGAGGTTCACCGCCGCTTTTTGGAAGAGCTTGCAATCTGCTTTGGGAACGAAGCTGCAGTACAGTACGGCCTATCACCCGCAGACTGATGGCCAGTCTGAGAGGACAATTCAGACTCTCGAGGACATGCTGCGAGCTTGCGTCTTGGACTTCAAGGGAAGCTGGGAGGAACAGCTTCACCTGGTCGAATTTGCTTACAACAACAGTTATCAGCAGAGTATTCAAATGGCTCCTTTTGAAGCATTGTATGGCCGAGCATGCAGAACACCAGTGTGTTGGGATGAGGTCGGAGAAAGAAAAATCACCGGTCCAGAGTTGGTTCAGCAGTCAGTAGAGGCAGTTGCAGTTATCAGAAATAGATTGAAAACCGCTCAGAGCCGACAGAAAAGTTATGCCGATAAGCGTCGCAGGCCATTAGAATTTCAAGTTGGTGAGCACGTCTTCTTGAAGGTGTCACCGATGAGAGGTACATCCCGTTTTGGCAAGAAGGGAAAGCTGAGTCCGAGGTACGTAGGTCCCTTTGAGATTCTAGAAAGAATAGGGATCCTAGTATCGTCTTGCATTACTGCCGAGGTTGGCACAAGTGCATGACGTCTTTCACGTGTCGATATTGAGGAAATATGAACTCGACCCGACCCACGTGCTAAATTTTGAGGAATTAGACGTAGACGATAGAGTGTCGTACGTTGAAAGCCCGTTCGATAGTGGATCGCAAGGAGCAAGTTTTACGCACCAAGACCATTCCATTGGTCAAAGTGGTCTGGCAACACCACGGCACTGAAGGAGCCACATGGGAGACCGAAGATTCGATGAGAGAATTGTACCCCTACCTTTTTGCTTCAGATGTGTAATTGTTTAAATTTCGAGGACGAAATTTTTATAAGAAGGGAAGAGTTGTGACATCCCGATTTTTCTCAATTTTATTTTCAGTCAATTGAGTCGGGCAATTCATCCGTGCATGGAGCTCGTCTCTTAGAGTTGGCCACTCACGGGAACTAGTTTATTGAGCGAAGTAATTAAGGAATTTTACCGCGTCGACTTGGGGACTGATCACCCTCGGGTTTGATGCAAGAAAATTTCCCCAAAAGCTACTCAATGGATTAGGCGAGCTGAAATCGCATCGGATTGAATTCAACCGTAAAAAAAATTGGGATTGAACTTAGAAGTTGGAAGCCGGTCATGTCACATACCCTATTAGGAACCTTGGATTAAATTATAGACTTTGATTTGGACTCAATTGGAAGAGAATTGATGGAAATTGAAGTAATTAGATGTGCAAGGACTTGGACCCCGGCGGAAAATGAAATCGAACCTATTGGACTAAAGTTGTGGAGGGTTTGGAGTTAGTGGATGATGATGTCACTAGTGAGGTCATGGATGAGGCAAGATGGGCTAGGGTGGTGACAAGTGGAAGGTGGGGATGAGGACTTGGAAAGGTGGGATGTCACTTCCCTCTTGTCCCCATCACCCTCAAGCTTTGAATTTGGAGGAGAGAGAGAGGGGAGTGTGCGTGCGAACTGGAGGATCAGCCGAGCTCCGTCCGCTCCTTCGCCGCTCGACCGTCGCCGCCGCCTCGTCCACCGTTCGCCGGAGCTCGCGTCGCCGTCGCCGCTCGCCCGCGCGCGACCGCACGCCCTCCCGCGCCGAACCGCTCGCCTCCGTCTCCGCCAGTCGAGTCCCGCACCGTCGCAGTTCCAAGCCGTCCGCTGCTCGCCGTCGCCGCTCCGTCGCCGCCGTCCGCCGCCGTAAGCCACTACCCCGAGCCCTAGCTTCCTTCGCCGGTCATTCTCCGCCGTTTCTCCGTCCGTTCAGCCGCCATTCCGCCGCCCTTTCGAGCCGGTTAGTTGCTGGAAGGAAAACCAGCAAGGTCTTGCATCTTCCGAGCTCGTTTTGGTCCCCTTCTAGTGCTCATTTGGTCTTGATCCGTGTAGGTTTGTCGTCGGCGTCGCCGAGCTCTTCGCCGGAAACCCGTCGGAAAGCGATTCGGTGAGTTTACCTCACTAATCCGCGATTAGCGAGATAATGATGCCCTAAGTATGTTTAGCTTAGGTGATTGAGAGATTAGTGGTTAGATTGGCTTAATTGGTTGTGGATTATATTATGGTGATTGTTTAAAGTAAATGATGTTTAGTTTAATGATTAAGTATGTTTATTTTTAAAATAAACCTTGATGTGACTTAAAGGAGTTTATTTACGAATTAAATAAATGCCTCGAAATTGTTGGATTAAATAATATTATAGCTTATTCCGAAATTCATTAAAATATATTATTTTTAAAAAAAAAAAAAAAAAAAAAAAAAAAAAAAAAAAAAAAGCTCGAAAAATTTGTTTTGACCCTAGTTGCTCGGTATGTCGTGCCGATCATTGCTGTGCTTGTAGAATTTGAAATTTATGATTGGTTGTGGCGAATTGAATGTGATTTCGATTTATGAGGATTCTTTATATAATCCTAAATGTGGGAATTGAGGAGAGATGAGGTCGTGAATATGCCACCTATTAGAGGTCGCGCCCAGGGGCCGTTTTATGCCACCTATTAGAGGTCGCGCCCGATGGGGCCGTGAATTGCCACCTATTAGAGGTCGCGCCGATGGGGCCGTGATGTGCCACCCGATAAAGGTCGCGCCTGGTGGGGCGTTTTATGCCACCTATTAGAGGTCGCGCCCGATGGGGCCGTGAGATGCCACTCCGATAAAGGTCGCGCCGACGGGGCCGTGATATGCCACCTGATAAAGGTCGCGCCCGCCTGGGGCCGTTTTATGCCACCTATTAGAGGTCGCGCCGATGGGGCCGTGAATTGCCACCTATTAGAGGTCGCGCCCGATGGGGCCGTGATGTGCCACCTGATAAAGGTCGCGCCCGGTGGGCCGTTTTATGCCACCTATTAGAGGTCGCGCCCGATGGGGCCGTGAGATGCCACTGATAAAGGTCGCGCCCGACGGGGCCGTGATATGCCACCCGATAAAGGTCGCGCCTGGGGCCGTTTTATGCCACCTATTAGAGGTCGCGCCCGATGGGGCCGTGAATTGCCACCTATTAAAGGTCGCGCCTGTAGGGCCGTAGTTGAGAGCAATGATTGATTTGCCGGAATGACATGTAATCGGCCGAGTCGATTGATCGGCGAGCGATCCGTGTGGTTGAATTGGTTTGGTGATGTGATTATATCATGGGTGTTTGGTTATCATAATTCCAAGTGGTTGAATTATATAAATTGTGCTAACCTGCAGATGAGGGCTAAGCCGAGGTAAGTCTTCTATATGTTGTGGCTAAGCTACTTCGGGGCGTATTTACTTTCTAATAGAGGTTTAGGAGGGTTGAACTTGCTTTGAGACAAAGTCTCATCCCGGTTTGGGGAAAACATTACAGACCGTAGATGGCGAGACCCCCTGAGATGAGTGGCCTGCCGACGGAGATTGACCCACGACCGAGAGTACTCCCGACCCCGGGAGCCCTTGGGTCTATCGCCGGGTGAGGACCACCATTTGGGTCGAGTGAACGTGAACAATAGAGTACCTTACTTTTTTAGGGCTTGGTTTCACCCGGAGCGAGATGGGGTTAGGATTGGCCCCCTTGACAGCATGGACATTCCACCGGCGTGATGACTGCCATTTTGGGAGAAGGTGTAGTAGATCATCCTGATGGTCGAGTGATCAACGCTTCGCTCCCGGCCTCTTGGGTGACTGATCCTGAGGATGTAGGGTCGACCAATGGGGACGACCAATAGTCCTAGGATTGTGTCTTTTCCTTTTTGAGCGAACTGATTCGTGCTGTGCGGTGCTAACCTCTTTTGATGCACATAGACTCGACCCATTTTTGGTGCATAGGCCCCGATCCGGTTGATGTATGTAAGCCCTGGTTTGTTAATGATGTATGAAAGTATGTTGTTTGATTTTGAATTGATGTTCCTGCTGTTCCTATCCCGTATGCTTTTGTAAGGGATTTTCTTAATACGTTCCGCTTGCACATTAAAGAATAAATTGGGGTCGGCGACACTACCTGGGAATGTCGCATTTGCACGACCATGGCGGGTTGTTTCACGTGTCTCGGGGTTCGGGGCGTGACAAGTGCACTGGACTCTGTTGCGCGCAAATTTGCCACATTTCGGTTGAATTCAGAGACCATTCTATTTTTCTTTTGCATTGTGAGGTTTCTCTATGTTTGAAGGTCCTAGATCAATTTATGGAAAACTAAATCAGAAAAATAAAATTAGGCTGGTTCCTGGGTCAACTAGTTTGGTTCTCGGTTATAAAAGAGGAGAACCAATCATTACATAATAAGTTCCTAATTCTTTGTTTAATACCCACTTATCCTGAAATTATTCATCCTAAGAGCAAGTCTTCTCTTAAGGAGACTTCATTCAACAAATTTACCTCCCTCTAGAACATTCCAAATGAGTAATATCCTGTTTTACTCGAATTGTTGGACCATTAATCCTAGAAAGTGTATTCGCTTTCACCTCTAATTCATTTTCTCCCTTCTTTAGCAAGAAAAAAGAAAATAAAAATCATTTTCTCACTTCAAAGCTTCAAAAGTTGACCAAGTCTTTACTTGAAAAAAAGAAAAGTAAATGAGGAATTAAAAAGTACGGTGAGAGTTTAAGCATTTTAACTATATTGCTACATTTTACCTGCTCACAACTCATTATAATTTCAATCACTGCAATATAAAACATACCAAAGTCCATAGAATGATACTTCTTAAGATCTTTTACATGATATCCAATAGTAAGAAAAAAAAATATAAATCGATCTTATGACACGCACACGAAAACAATAGAATAAATTGAGCCATACACGCATATTGGGAGAGTCACCTAGCTTTAAATCACTCATTTCTTGCACTTCTTTCTTTACAAACAATAAATTTATTCTTCAAAATGTGATTATCAATTTAACCTGAATTATCACAAATTTACCCAATTATCCTATTCTACTTCCATTTCAAGTCATTCCTTTGCAGGGCTTCTTGTGTCTTTGTGCTTGTATCCAATAATCTCAATACGAAGAAAAAAGAGTGCATAAAAAGAGAGCACTAAGGAAGCATCCGCTCCTCCATTTTGTGCCATCCAACAAATTATAGCTCTATTTTATAGACAAGATATCAATCAACTTTATAGATTTGAAAATTTGAAATGAAAGGCTCGGTGATAGCATACTAATTCAAAATAAATTCATTTTACATGGAATTGCAGCATGTGGTGCCAATGTGAAATAGATAAAAGATAAATAACCACGTTCAATAATCTCAATAAGAAGAAAAAAGAGTGCATAAAAAAAGAGCACTAAGGGAGCATCCGCTCCTCCATTTGGTGCCATCTAACAAATTATAGCTCTATTTATAGACAAGATATCAATCAACTTTATAGATTTGAAAATTTGAAATGAAAGGCTCGGTGATAGCATACTAATTCAAAATAAATTCATTTTACATGGAATTGTAGCATGTGGTGCTAGCGTGAAATAGATAAAAGATAAATAACCACGTTCAATAATCTCAATAAAAAGAAAAAAAGTGCATAAAAAGAGAGTACTAAGGGAGCATCCACTCCTCATTTTGGTGCCATCTAACAAATTATAGCTCTATTTTATAGACAAGATATCAATCAACTTTTTAGATTTGAAAATTTGAATTGAAAGATTTGGTGATAGCATACTAATTCAAAGTAAATTCATTTTACATGGAATTGTAGCATGTGGTGCTAGCGTGAAATAGACAAAAGATAAATAACCACGAGCATTTGTTTATCTCTACCTCACATTTCCAACCTCATTAAGAATATGACAATTTTAAACAAAATTAAAATATAAAATCACATCCACAATTACTAGCTTGGTCTTTTCTTGAAGTCTTTCACACATTTCTACTTTTGTTTCAACTCAATTATTATCTTTAAATGATTTATTAAATTCTGAGTTTCAATAACTAAATAAAAACCAAACGTATGCTTATATTCTTAATTGAATGCCATATGGTTGTACACGAATTCTAGTTCTTTATAGCCCAATTGAAAAATTAATGTACACGGTACTCGTGGGTGGATCAAGCCAACAAGTTTGACTTGAATAGTTTGAGGTCCAAAAGAAGATAAGGCGGAGGCTAAAAGCATCTGCAACTGCTCCTAGTCAATTAATTACCAATTAATTAAAGATTTCATGTTCGTTTTTCCTTGTGCGGTAACGGATTTACGTTTGTTATTGTTCATGGAGATTAGTTCATCGATCATTTTTATGCAGCAAAAAAGCATCTTTTGTTCCAATTTTCCCCCTCAAATTGCCATACATTTTTCATTCCCTTTTTAGCTTTCAATTCATGTTCATGAAATTTTCCATGTGTCGTGAATTCATAATTCAAAAGCCTTTTGGACATTACTTCTAAATATCGCTGCTTCCTTATAAAAGTAAGCCTAGACACTTCATTTCCTTCTTTTCTATGTTTTTTCCTAATTTATCTTTTATTTTTTAATATTTCACATTCTTCTTTTATCATTGTTTTGCTGACTTTTCAAGAGTTGAATGATATGCTGACAAAATTGTAATAAAAAAAAATGACCCGGAAAAGAACTCAAGGACAGTGTACAAGTATTTCATATATCATTAGTAACTTAATACTATCGTGTTATGCTCATTTGGTGTCATTCAACAAATTATAACTCTATTTTGCAGACAATTTATCAATCAATAATTCAAATTTTAAATTTTGAAGTGAATAGCTTGGTAACATCATATCATAGATTCATCTTATATAAAATTATTGGCTTGTGGGGCCAACACGAAATAAATAAGAGAGAAATGACAAAGACAATTTGTTCATCTCTACCTTGCATTTCCAACCTCATTAAGAATATGACAATTTTAAATAAAATTAAAATATGAAATCACTAAATTTGGACGAAAACATCAAAGAAGTTAAGCAAATGACCTGAAACAAATAGAGAGGCAACATTCACACAAAAAGAGAAAAGAACATAGGAGGGAGGGATGGTGGGAGGGAGGGAGAGAAGCAAGAACAAAGATGGTCTAAGATTGATTGAAGTTAAGCAATAGGGAGGGTACCTTGTTCCAAGCCATTGGAAGAGAGAAGAGAGAAGCTCGAGTTTTCTTGGAGAAATAAGTTAAAAGTCGTCGAAATATTTTGGATACATGTTGGGTGGAAATGACGTAAATGGAACTTAATTTCATTGATAGACTTAATTATCGTTCATTCTATTCATCCTTAAAAAGGAAGTAAGGCCAATTGGAAGAAAAGTGCAATTTTTGCATCTCCTCTCATTTCTATGCACTTATAGAAAGAAATAAAATGTGGGCCCAAAAGGAAGTATTTCCCTTTCATTTAGAATCATTTATATCAACTTCCTTCATAATCAAAGCAACTGATCAATTGAAAATTTTTCCTCGATTAATGTTTTAGATTTAGTTAATTTTACATATGAGCAATGCCTAAAACTTGAAACCCGCCAAATTAAAAACGTGAATGATGGAAATTCCCTCCAATTAGGAAAGTGCACACATCTAGAGGATGTGGTTTATTGGGTAACAATTACATGACACTTCATTAGTTTGGCCAATGGACATGGGATTAGACAGAAAGGGTTGTGAAAATGAGGTGGTGGAGATAGTTGGGGTTGTTTATATATTAGGATAAAAATAATAAGAGTAAGGTCGAAGATCATGACAAGAATTAGGCATCGTGTGAGCTTTATTCAGAGGAAGATGCTTCCATAAAGTTCCATACATAATATCAATATCTTACCCTTGAACTGAAAGAATCCGCCTTTAAATATCATACACATGCGTGAAGTTCTGTAATTCTTCAAATGTGCTTTAAGTAAGTCGATTAATTACAATGCAATTTGTGTAATTTCAAATTTGTGTTTCTAAACAAGTAAATGATGTGGGCTTTTTGGGGGCCTCTTCAGGGCGACCTAATCTTCTGCAGTGAGACGACGTTAGCTTACTTAACTGAAGGTTGTGTCTTTATTACCTAGGGAATTAACGAACCCATTATTTGAAGCCAACAAGCATTTGCAGAAAAAGCATCTTTCGTTGTTCAACAATCCTTTTAAGCAGCAAAAAAAGCATCTTTCTTTTCAACTTTCCCCCTCAGATTGCCATGGACAGAGGGCAGACTCAGGGAAAGAGAAAGAGGGCAGAGGAAGAGAGCACCGAAGGAGCAGCCACTTCTTCTTTCATCCCTCTAGAAGCCACATGTGTAGGTAGCGGTCAATACGAAGTGTTCTTGAGCTTTAGAGGCTCAGATACCCGCAATACATTCACCGATCACCTCTATCACCGTCTGATCAAGGCAAGGACTGTACCGTTTTGCGTGTTTAGGGACGAGAACAACATCCAAATTGGTGAGGAATTTGGTTCAAAGATTCTCGATGCCATCGCACAGTCTAAGATTTCGATTCCCATCATCTCCGAAAATTATGCTTCGAGCAAGTGGTGCCTCCGTGAGCTCGTTCATATCATGGACCGTAAGAAGAGTGCATCACACATAGTGTTGCCTATATTTTACAAAGTTGCCCCATCGGATGTGCGGCATCTAAAAGGAAATTTTGGAAACGCCTTCCACTCGAGTCAAGAGCGTTTTGATGAGAAGGAGATCTTGAAAGGGCAACAAGCATTAAATGAAGTCAGTCAATTAAATGGATGGGAATCTCAAAAAATTGCAAATGGGTATTTTACTTAACTTTTCTTTTTTGATAAGTAATTTTTCTTCTTTTGGTAGAATCAAGGAAATGCAAATGAATTACTTTTCCTACAAGCTCAGAAAAGATCCCCAATGACAACAAACACCAGTACTCCCCAATATGTCCCTGAAAACTGAACCAATGACAACTAAAACCAAAGCATCCTATACTGTCCTATTCGGCAATACTAACATTTCAGCCTTCCCATTGTTCACATGAAGAGCACAGACAATCATAATGAAATGAGAGAAAGCAGTGTACGATGATATACTCTTTAGTCAGTCATCATACGGGTCAAGCAGAAACATTTAAGGCTCCACTGCCTTCAAAATCAGATCACCAAGTTTTGTATCTTCAAGCCAACTTTGAATGGTAGTTGCAGATCACTTCTTTTAGGAACACTCTTGGGGAAATCGAGCATTTGATGATGTTAACCTACATTCTGACAAATACAGGTCATTGTCTTCATTTTCAGAGTCTTCAGAAACCCAACCATCATGATTCACTTCACCATTGGATTGCACAGCTGCCACATCACTATTATCCTCTTTTGCAAGGAAATGGAGATCCACAAACATTGAAGACACTTTCTGTGAGAGAGTAGTTTCTAAATCTGGATCGGCATGGTCAGTAGCTGAAATGGAATGGAAGTCCTGATCTCCAACCATTGAAGAGGGGAGAGACTCTGAACTTCTAATAACTCTGTACAGATTTTGCTGACTACTTGCAATTTTCACTAAAGACATGGAACTACCCTGAACAGGATAAGACTCCTCATTAAGACATGCTAGTCAGCAAAAGCACTCATAATTAGAGGCAGACAACAAGATGGCTCAAAAAGAACATAAATGTTCCTGCAGTTGACAGCAACAAGGTATTTTAGTAACTGAAATATCACCTTTCCTGGAAGTTGATTGATCAAACCATTTGCGATTCAAAATATGAATGTGACCCCATCTTTTAGCAACCTTGTATTTATCTTCTGGAGCTTACAGCCAGTCAAGTGCATCGTAGTGGGACTCACAGTGCTACAGAGCCTCATAAATGAGGCCAATAGAAAGATTCAATGGTAATAACATTGCTGAGCAATGTGCTTTGAGCAACCAACAGGCAGTCCTAACTCACACTGCAAAAGCGAGAACTGGCTGAGGATCTTTTAACAATTAGTGGTTCAAATCGTACGTTGTTTAACACCTTGTTTCCTTGAACCACAGAACACAATTCTTTAGGACTGATTTAGAAGTCAAAGTCAATGATATTGTCATGCCGAGAAGTTTCACTGTTTCTCATCATAATCAAATTCCCAAGTAAAAGGATATTACCAAAAACCAGGATTAAATCAAGCATAGCTATTTCCTATTTCAAACTATAATCGTCACTAAACCTTGAAATGATACAGATCTTCTTTTCAAACTCTTAAAGTGTTTTCATATGCGAAGACAAGATAAAGATATGTGCATTTTGACACGGTGATCAAATATCAAAAGGAATATATGCAAGCAAATCACTGGACCTTAATCTTGAAGAAGAAAAGGATATTTCTGCAATTAAATGAGTGCACTTCCTGGTCAATTCTGCAGAATATCTCCCACCATTTTCTGTAATATGCTTCTGAATCTCCTTCCGTGTGTCTGAGATCATGAAGGACATAAAAATTGAAGAACTGGAGGACAACCAACAGCAGCGGCTATATCAAACAATCAGTACCTGCAGGAATTCCTGTGACATTCATTGTCAATCCAGAAAATGGAAGAACTCTATAAGACTCTTGAGGTACAACACGGTGCTCAATACGGCATTGGTATAACCAATTAATGGTGACAACAGGTCACTTCAGAACATTTAAAGCCCACTGTACGATGACAACATTAATTGATAAATACAATTTATCTCTCAAGATGGGATTCATAAAAGAATTTGCTCATAGAATATCCAAAAAAAAATATGGAGGAAACTCTTCCTAAGTTCAGCCAACTCAATCAGAGTACTACCCATGATGCTTCCCATACTCAGTGAAAGAGCATAATGAATCTCATTTAAAGTGAATTTAACCTTTAACAAGATACAACAAATTCGCTACTCTTAAACTAAATTCAAATTTTTAACTCCAAGACCTAAACCCTGTATTTTGCAGCCAAAATATTCTTCGCAATTACGAAGCTAACATCTGCTGAAGTTTTGGTCTGTAGAGCTCCCCACATTGAAGTAACCAATTTCTCAATCTCAGCCTGCAGACTCACGGAAATGGTGAAACAATAAGAGAGACGACAGGCTGCCACCATATTTGTTCAGACAAAAGCATGTCTGCAGGCAAAAGATTCAAGGGGTCACATAGAAGGATACATGGATAAGGATAAGTGACACGCCAAACTGAATTTGAGTGACAAGTTACGACAAAGATTACATACTAAAAAATCATACAAGGCCAGGCTTATCTAGGAACAAGCATACCTCCTCATCCGTCTCAAATCCAGATGCAAGGACTTCGACACCATCCATAGCAAGACAAACAAGCATACCCTTTTTGCGGTAGAGGTCTCCGTTCTTTCGCACGCGAAACCACCACACACTGCAGACCTGCAAGAAATATTCTCCATCAAAGTCAACATTTTTTTCCCAGGCAGAAGAACTCCTCTTGACTGGCTTGACCAGCACATTGACCCAAATGCCTCCGCTTTCATTTCTCAACTACAAGTCCTGGTTTAGCATTTAGCAGCCTCGAGGAAAAACCAGAAGATAAGACTAAGACGAGAACAAGATCTTTACCGACTAGCTCACAACCCTTTCGCCTGAAGATCCTCGAACTTCTCAAGACGTAAAACAACCTCAAACCCAATTCTCAAAATGAACCCAAAAGCCGTTAGCGCCGCCCAATCCCAACGTACTCACGTGATCGGAGAGAAGAAACAGCGTGAAAATCGCGGGGCCCACTCCTGGAAGGGTCGCGGCGGAGGAAGGCCTCAGCTCCGTTCAGCTTGAGCGCGTCGAACAGCTCGGGAGGCACTCAAGTTCCTCGGCACAAACACGGTCGCCCCCCTGAAACGGCTTCGTCTTCGCCATTTCCTATCTTCCTTCTCCGGCAGCGACTTCCTCGACAGATGATCGGTCTCGTTGCTAAGGATTTCTGCGAAATCCAAATGCATTTGCGTGAGAGAGAGAGAGAGAGAGAGAGAGCAACGATGAAGCGCGAAGGGAATCGGAAGAGGATGAAGGAGGAGCGACTTGGGGAAAAATCGAGTGGAGTGAGCTTTTTCTGAAATCTTCCCCCAAATTGGGATGGATTAGGGTATGAGAAAGCGCGGGAATGGGGTTTTTCTTGCGCTCTTTTCGGATTTTCCTTTTTAATTCCCCTTTTTGGGCCATTAATTTTGTGGATAATTTCTAAAAAAACCCCCGCAACTTCCACACCGTTGCATGACTGCTCTCCAACTTTGAAATAGATACACACTATGCCCGCGCCGGGCGACACGAGCCATGAAAAGAAAATAAAAGCAAAGAATTCAAAAAGGTCTTTTTAAAAATTGCAAAAAGTTGTCCATGCTAATATTAGTTGCGTCAATTACAAATGATCAATATTTACGTCAGTAATTTTTAATTAAAATTAATCAGAAAAAACTTACCCATTGCTTAAAAATTAATTGTCATTCTTTTATCATGTTTTAAGAGCAATAAAATTGGAGCTTTTGGTGATAAATCTTTTTATAGATTTTTTTTTGGTAAAAGAGAGCAACAAATGATGTCTTAATTAAAGATTCAAACTCAGATAAAGATTGAATGGTAGTGAACTTTTTTGCATTTGGAGATAGATCATAGATCATATACCCAAAGTGGTGTTTCAACTTGGTTTTGGTATGTATCTTTTTATATAAGTAACTCATTTTAACTGTTTATTAAACGATCTACTTTTGACAGGTTTAGATATTCAAGAAGGATAAAAAGACAAAAACACACCCGGATCGGATCCAGACTCAGCACCGTTTTCGCAGCACCGATTGCCACGGGCAAATGGCCTCTTTTCCTCGCCCGACCCACGATCCATCCCCTACATTTCTCGTCTGTGGCACGTGACTCGCAGTGCGTTGAGACAGAGGGAGATTCGAAGGCTTCCGGTTTCCATGTGAGCCCCCTCCAACGCCTAGATCCGCCAGCTTCAGCGCTTGGAGTTTAAAGGAAAAACGACGACGCAAAGCACGAACCGCTCGACCTCGGCGGTTCTTGGCAGAGGGGAACGTCGTTTCGCTCTTCCATCCTCCGTTTTTGAACTTTTCATCTTTTCTTTTTTTCCTTTTCTTTTTCTTCTTCTTGAATATGGTTAAAGGCCAAATCGAATATTTCTAACAAGGCAAATCAAATCCCGATTTGTGCAGGACAAAATTTTCTTTTCTTTTCTTTTTTTTGCTAATTAAATGAAAAGAGATCTTGAAAAGGAAAGTCCGTCAAATTGAAGCCATGTATATCCGGTACCCTTCTTTTTTTTTTTTTCCATTTTCACTTATTGGCAATAAAATTATTTTTGAATAGTGGAGAAACCTCAATTTTTGCAAAAAACGAGAACGAATCTCTCGAGATGGATTAGATGCGTTGTATAAAAAGAAGTAATGCAAATGCTTTGGCCACTCACTAGGATTTTGACTTATGTTTTATCTGGTTCATGACATTAAAGGGTTATTTTCGGGGATTTTTCTGAAATTGGATTATCGTCAAAAAAAGAAGTACAAGTAAATTATAAGACCGGATCAATAGAATTTATGCAAAGTCTTCTTTTTTGGGTCAAAAAATTTATGCAGGGAGTTTGACTGCCAAAAAGTTCAATAAATTACAGCTGCCTCCTATGGCGGAGGAGCGTGCGAAAATGCGCCCGCCGAACTTGTGAGGTCAAAACCGCCATCCCCTTGCCTCAATTCCCATCCTACCGAAAATTCATAAGACTCGCACCTTTGGTCTTCCTCCTCAAATCCTCTCTCTCTCTCTCTCTCTCTCCTCTCTCTCTTTGAAAAACACTTTCACCACCCTTCACTCTGAAAATGCAGAATGCACATATAGTTCATCGTCTCCGTCAAGCATTGAGCGAGCGTCGACCGCCATGGGGAAAAGAGGCAAAACCCTAATCTCCCACACCCTAGTAGTTTATTAGGATTCTTTTAGTACCGGATGATGATGATGATTGATTACGGTTACTTTTATGCAACACAAGTGAGCTTTTCTGTTTCATCCTTTACTTTGTCTGCCGTTCATGTAATTCCACATGTAATTATGGCATACAACCTCAAATATGCTCAGATTGGAGAGATGAAACAGCTAGGATTTTGGTCTCAGAATCATGTCAACATGGTAAGGATCGAAAGGTTTTTCGCGTAAACAAATTTAGGAACCCTAGCAGTTGCTGCTATTGGGCTATGAATAGGTCTGCTAGCAGAAGTTGAACCATGAATGCCTAAATCAATAGAAAATCTCTCTAGGGGGTTGTGGCTAAGCAACTGAAAGACCCTCAACTGGAACTGACTCCTCTGTTTTAGGCGCCAACATCTTTTCCCGCCTCATTTTCTTTGATCCTCCTATAAACAGATTATAAGGATGACATAAGCTACCATCCAGTGGCATATATCTGCTTATGCATCGCACTTGGAAGAAAATTCACATACACAAGTAAAGAAGAAAGATGCTACTCTACATTCTCGTGAAAAGCGAAACTGCATATATTTCTACCACTATGAGGTCTCAAAATTCATAAATTACACCGCTCAAGGCAAATACATTAATTATACTATCAATGTCTAATCTATTTTGTAAAGCCAACAACCACTTTTATTTCTTTGCGAATCGGGAATCACCATTTCCTCCGTCCACATGAAGAAACATAAGAGCCATATTACATAGCAATTACCCATAAAAAAAGTCAAAGCAATATGTGGATAAGTAAAGACGATATTATAATCACTTTGAAGGAAAACTATGTTAAGTCATGCAGCGGCCAGGTAGAACACAAAAAATATTGGCGTTCTCCCCTTTCACCAAGCACTACATATTCTCTTTCAGTTCATGGAAAAGAAAGTTGGTGGAAGAATGTAGAAATTAACCATACCTCGTGTCTGTTGTAAAGTGTCCTTCGCCTCTCTTCGGCCCTACAAATTGCCGGCTTAATACCATGGTTGTCCATAAAACCATTTGGCCACAGCTCTGCAAGCTGTACCTACCCTCCAAAAAGTGAAGACTTTACACTGACAAAAGTCTTAGAACCAGGTGGATGCGGGTAAAACCAACCGAGGTGATAAACAAATAGAGATCATATAAAACCGTTTGCGATGCGAGATGACAAACTCCATGAAAATATTTCTTATTTTAAGATGCCGGTGCCCACATGCCTTGCAACCTCAATTCCTCCTGTATCTTTTCCTTCTCGAGAATACCCTCTAGTTGTTTTAAATCCCAGTAATCCCAGGGTTCAGACAAGGACGGAGATCAAAGTGTGATAAATAAACAGAGATCATATAAAATAACAAGTCAAGCCAACCAATTCAGTGGGTTCTCCACATTTCATATGCATGCCATCATGATTATCATCAAAACGTTTACTCGAAATGACTTCGTAGCAGCCCAAAGTTGACAACTGCAGCCATTTCAAAAAGTAGGTTGCACTCTCCACTCTTTGCATCAGTTATTAATTCAGAACAAGGGGAAATGCGGGTTTAGTGCTTGCATAGTTTCATATAATTGCATAAATAAATCATAAACTAACACTGCATGTGAAACCCACATTGAAAACCATCACCATGTTTGACCACTATATGAACATACTCGCAACTGTGGATGTCACGCCCCGACCCTCAGGCACGCACACATCCCTTACACTTGGTCGATTTTATTATGCGATATCCCAGGACTATGTATCGCCGACCCTTTCATTTTTTTTTTTATACATGCGGAAGCGGGGCTATAAATCCCGGACAATAAAGCAATGGGATAGAAAAGCAGGCCATACATTTTTCTCACTGAAATTCACAACTACAACTTTTTACATGCAAATAAGGTCTGACAAGGGATAGGATTTCGGTCCTCATCCGGGTCGTACTCGGGGTCCTCCTCCACGTACTCCTCTTCGGGTTCCTCATCAGGGACCTCCTCATCAGATTCATGCTCCTTAGGCTCCTCATCCAGGCCCTGAAATGGTTATTCAATAACCATTGAGACCACGTCTCAGCAAGTTCTACTTCCTAAGACCCGATTAGTAAACTAATACACCTTAGGGCTGCCTATGCACAACATAAGTCAAAGGACTTACCTTGGCCTCGATTCCACCTGCATGTTTAGCACAGATCATATAGGCACCCAAGAAATCATATCACAGATCACATCGATCTAATCGACTTAGTCGATTACATGTCAACAAGACCACTCACGGTCATTCCCATTCAATCAATCAATTCACAACATCGGATCAAACAATGATCAATCGACCTAGTCGATTACATGTCATACAAATCACTCTCCACGGAGGAGTATCAAAAAGTGAGGCCCGTGCATTCTCTAGGACATTCCAAGCCTCCGAGTCCACGTGCCTCGAACCCCGGGCCCACGTGCATTCTCTCGGGCGACCTCTTCGCCAGTGATACATCAAGTCACCGAGCCCACGTGCCCTTTTAGATGCCTGCACTTAGTCACGAGCTCCATCAATGCTCTCGGGCGTCGATCGCCAAGGTGACGTACGTGAACACTTTACGATGCTCTCGGGCGTCTTTTTCGCCAAGGTGATACACTGATCACAGAGCCAACGTAAACAATTCAATATTCAAACAATGCTCGCACAAGCTGAATCTACCGACATACCCATTGGTCTATCAATTCAGTCAATCCAATTGATATCATACGATCCACACATCTATCAATTCATATCATCTATTAAACCATACCATCTATTCATCCATCAATACAATTATGGCTCGCACAAGCTGAAATGGATGCAATGCTCTCACAAGCTGATATAGATGGTAGCTCGCACAAGCTGATATATACATAGATGATAGCTCGCACAAGCTGATATATACATAGATGATAGCTCGCACAAGCTGATATATACATAGATGATAGCTCGCACAAGCTGATATATGGATCGTTGCTCTCACAAGCTGATAAACGATCATTGCTCTCACAAGCCGATATATATATATAGATCGTGCTCGCACAAGCCGATAAAACGATCTTAGCTCACCGTATGCCGCCATATATATATATATATATATATATATATATATATATATATGTATATGTGTATATCATAATTGCTTGCCCAAGCTTATACTTATATATAAACCAATTCATATCTCAATTCAATTTCAATCAATTTAGGTAAATCCCTAAAATATCACAATTTATTCAATTCCATACAACGTAGAGCTCAAATAAATAAAACGACTGCGCCACGACAATCAGCATGAGATTTCGGTCGTCGGCCATCAAAATCTTAATATTTCAAAAATTAAATAATTAATATTAAAAATTCAATTTAGCACAATATAAAGCTCAATTAAATAAACGGACTGCGCCATGATCATCGGCATAAAATCCCTGGTCACCGGCCATCCTGTTGAATTTCCGGGAAATAAATAATTAAATAATTAATTTCGAAAATTAATAATTAATTCATAAAAATACCACCTAGGCCCGAATCGCTTAATTAACACCCGATAAGGGACGGAAAAATCCCAAGAAGCATCCAATAAATACTACATGCAATTCTCTATCTAATTACACTAATTACACAACTAATATACAAAAGCAATTAACTAATAATTACTAATCAATTCTAATCTAACAACCTAATTACACTTAATTAACACTAATCAACTTTAAGCGTAATTAGCAAACTAAGAAGGCATTA